>NC_057795.1:602310137-602315996 GCF_018294505.1 Triticum aestivum | reverse complement strand
GTATGGTGTCTCGCATTGCTATGTCATTTGATTAGTTTAGACATGCTTTGTGTGAATGCCACATGTTCAGTGTCTAATTACCATATATGTGAATTATGCATTGCCATCTTGTTGCAAGACATTATATATGTGAATTATACAATGCTATCTTGTTGCAAAGGCATTATATATGTGAATTATGCAATGCCATGTTGTTTAGCCAATCATCATGTATGTGAATTATATCATGTTATCATTTTTTTGTATTACTTGTTCCATTTGTCGACAACGTTTGTATATTCAACTACTCTTCATGTGCATCAGCCATTTGAAGCGGTGATGGAAGTATCTGGAGTGAAAACAAGGTATTCAAAGCAGACAATGCTACCTGCTGAAGCAGACATCTTGCTGGCTACAGAGAGCTCCTCAGAGGAGGATTCAGAGACTGATGACCAGTCCTATTTCCCCCCTGAGGTCTATGCTCAAACTTGGCAGGGTTATATTACCCATGTCATGCATGTTGTCTTGCATTGCTTAGTTTTTACATCATATATTGATTGCCATCTGCTTACTTGCTTACTATATAAATCATATATTTGAATTATATCATGTCATCATGTTTACATAGTACATACACATCATCTATCTGAATTATGGCATGGCAACCCATTTAATAAAGACATCATATAGTTATATCATCTCATCCTGTTTAGTGTTTACAGTCATCATATTTAGAATTATGGCATCTATCCATGAATGTATGTGAATTATGGCATGCCAAGCTATTTAATAAACACATTATATAGTTATGTCATGTCATCCTGTTTACATAATCTCATATTTTGAACTATGTCTTTCCATCTTTTTTAGTTAGCCATCATAATGTGAAATTGTGTCATGCTATCCTGTTTAGTTAGCCATCATATATGTGAAATTGTGTCATGCTATCCTGTTTGGTTAGACAACATAAATATGAATTATTGCATGCCCTCTTTTATTCCCCGCTATCCGTTGCACCTGTCTATCATACAATGTCTATACTTTCAATTACTTTTCTTGTTTACCAGCCATTTGAATTGGAGAGCGTGATGGCAGTATCTAAGGGAGTAACAACACGGTCGTCAGAAAAGATAGTGCTACCAGTTGATGCAGATAGAACCACGGTTGTACTTGCCCAAGGACCAGATCCACCACACATAACCCAGACTCTCGCAGATTGTACCCCTACCCAGTTGGACAGAGAACCAGCTACACCCCTTTTAACCCCAACCCCGGCAGATAGTAACCCAGTTCCAGTTGACACAGCACCGTCTCCACCACAGAGCACCCAAACACGAGCGGTTAGTAAGGGAACTGCAGTGCCCAAAGCACGAGGACCACCACTGTGAATCCCAACTCAACGCTTAAAGGAGAAGAAGATTTGTTCTCAGGTCAGGTTCTGTAGCTATGGTTCATACTCCTTTGCTCTTGCATTACTGTATTTACTCATACCAACTATTTTCAAATTTGAAGGATGGAATTGAAACTCCAATGGCGCAACAGGTATGTTTTAAACCTGTTTCTTTAACTGGTTTGTTGTTGTAACCTGCTCTATGTTGATTTCAGTTTCAGTTGAATAAATAGTTATGTTCTCATGTCATGCACATTACAAGTGTTGTTATTGCTCTATAGTTACCAACACTTATATTCTGTCTATTTTGCTTTGTCTTGAACAAATATTATTTGAACTGTGTCTCTATCTTGATTTGGCAACAAAAACTAGAATGATATAGACCATAAAGTGACCATGGCACATAGATATATGTTTGTTTCATGCTATTATCATGTCCACTTTACTACTGAACTCATTTACCAAAATGAGTTTCATATACAACATGGTAAACATGTGATGTGTCTGCTTGTTTCTCTTTTAGAATGTGGACAAAATATTGGAGAACAGTACCGCATTATCCAATGGTAAAGGAAGTAATGCAGATAAGGTTCAAGATAGTGAGACATCCCTGTTGATCTCCAAGAAAGCTAATAAAAACTATCTTGACGACAGTGAGGGAACCCAAAAGTCATGTCTTGATGTAGTGTTTGAGTTACTGGCCACTACTGCTGGCACAAGCTCTTCGAACTTGCTGCCTGAATCAGTTCGTCTTCTTGAGTCTCAACTTCAAGTTGAAAGACATCGATCAGATGTGCTGCGACAGGAAGCTGAAGGACTGAGGAAGTCCCTGCATAATTCAGATGCATATTTTCTGGTGCAACAGCAAGCGCTGGAGGATTTAAGCGCCAAACAAGAGAAAGTTAATAAGCTTGCTAAGCATCTTGCCAGCATTATGGGTACCCAGGATATTGTTTCTTGAGATCTTTTGAAGTGGTTTCACTTCTAGATTTGTTTTGCTGCGGCGTTTATTTGCGCTGGTCACCAACTTTGACAACCAGTGTATATGATATGCTGCTTTGTTCCCTATATTTGCACTGGTGGCGAACTTTGATGCCCAGTGGATGTAATATGTGTAACAGCCGTGATAGCCTAGCATAAGTTGCTTGCTTATTTATTTCCTTGTTGTCTTGTTTATTTGTTTGCTTGTAGTCAGTGCAGTTCTTTTTAAAACTAGGCCACAATAAACATGGGCTAATATTTACTGTAGTGACATTGGGCCTGCTACGGGCCGTAGAAACAGTGGGTGTTCTATGGGCCGTAGAAACAGTAGGCCTTCTACGGGGCGTAGAAACAATGGGCCATCTACGGGCCGTAGAAACAATGGGCCTTCTACGGGCCGTAGAAACAATGGGCCTTCTACGGGCTGTAGAAACAATGGGCCTTCTACGGGCCGTATCATCAATGGGCCTTATACGGGCCGTATGACCATAACGGGCATCGTTAATAGGCCGTATTTGATGACGCTATGAAAATTGCCCAACGTATTAACGGACCACAAACGGGCCGATGTAACCACGGGCTGAATTTGGCCCACAAGCAGAAAATGACAGTAACGGGCCGTAAGTAAACGAATGCTGGAAATGAGCCCAAGAATAAATGGCTCTGAGAAGGCCAAAAGATAACATTTGCTGGAAACGGCCCAACTGAATAACGGGCCCTTAATGGGTATAAAGTGATATATTGTTCATTACGGGCCAGTTTCACCACGGGCCGTTAGTGGGTGTAAAGTGATACACTGTTCATTGCGGGCCAGTTTCACCACGGGCCGTTAATAGGCCAAGAGTTACATAGGGCCTCATATGGGCCGAAAGACGTCATGGGCCATACATGGGCCAGAAGTGAAAACGGGCTGGAATCATATTGGATGGCCCAGATGACGCTACTGGGCCTAATTCGGATAGGGCGTAATGGGCCTTGGGTTAGCGGGCTGTAAATGGGCTATATGCGAACAGGCCGTTAACAAGCTTTGCATGGGCCGGCCCGCCACCTTTTGACCAAGTTAAACGGGCCGGCCATTTCACAGGAATGGGCCTCTGTTGGGCTATGCCACGTGTCGACGTATCATAGGCGCCTTCTGTCCAATGAGTGGATGACATCTGTCCCAACGGTGAGCCGACACGTGTTTCCTCTAGCCAATGATGATTTTACACGTGGAAAATCCCCATTGGTCGGGGCTGTTAACGGGTTATCGGATCCAAAACCCAACCCGATAGCTTAACGGTGTTCCGTTACGGTGGATGCCACGTGTCGGTCACCCTTGACGAAAGCAGTTCTGTGACGCACGATTTATCGTCATGGAAGTGGACACTTCCGTGATGATAATTTTGGTAATGTCATCGAACACTTCTACGACAACACAGGTATGACTATCTTGATTCTGTCATAAATTTGTCATTGATGTACATGCATGACAAAGAACACGACCTACTGTGACAAACACGTATCATCAGGGAAGTGTATTTTTCTGTAGTGACAAAGTTTAATTGGTCAGCTAATGTTCCTACTTTACTTTCGAAAAGCACGTGCACCACATATAGAGAGACAACAGGGAGTTGCATTCTTAATGTGCTCTGGTTCATAATGTGTGGGCACTACGCAACGAACATTTTATTATCCAAAATCTGCTTGCTCTTCTTTAGCATGTTCCTCTTTCGTTCTTCTTTAATAAGTACTCTCTCCATTCGTAAATACAAGTCTTTGTATAGATTCCACCATGGACTACATATGGAGAAAAATGGGTGAATCTACACTCTAAAATGTATTTGGATACATCTGTATGTGATCCATAGTGGAAATCTCTACAAAGACTTATATTTTGGAATGGAGGGAGTATGATAGTTGTACATTATGTTCCTTGTAGTGAAGATGAGCATGGACATTTGCAGTGTAGAGGTCTATACGGTCGGTTGTGGTGGACACTTTGAACTCTTCAGGCCTCTTTGATTCATAGGATTTTGTAAACATAGGAATAGGATTTGTAGTGACCTGCCCACTTGAATCCTGTAAGAATAGCAAGGAAATGCAGGGAGTTGTGTCGCCTTTGAGAGTTACACGGATATTAACAGTACTGCACTTTCAGTTGAAGAGAGATGGTGTTTGAAGCCTTTCTAGCCGTACCGACAATACTAGCACATATATTCCAGCAAGTTCCACTTTGCTAATTTTACTCTGATGCTTAAGGTTTTCCCGTTATATCTACACTGTGATTTGTTTAGCTGATTTGTGTCACACTAGAAGTAGTCCACTCTTGAAGCTAAACAATGCAATGACTTACAAAATTGGCACCAAGGCATTGAGTGCCATTCTAGATGCAATGAAATTCATACGCTCCCCACATCACTACTAGGAAAAGGCCTGCTAGTGGCGCACCTGTTTAGGCCATTAATGGCGCACTACAGGTGCGCCACTAGCATCACGTCATTAGAATTTTTTACTAATGGCGCACCGCTGGTGCGCCATTAGTATACTAGATACTAATGGCGCACCTATAGTGTGCCATTAGTATGCCTAGAGGTGCGCCATTACTATCTGACTTAGTAATGGCGCACCACATAGAAGTGCGCCATTACTAACAATTTTTTTCAAAAAAAAATTCAATTTTTTTTCGTCTTCTTATTAATCTCGGGTCACTATGGCTTAATCTCGGGTCAATATGCTTAATCTCAAGTCAAATCACACTCCGGGGTCAAACTTCTCGAAAGGTCACCCATCCTCATACTACTCCATCCCAAGCATACTTAACTTCAGAGTTCTATCCAACCCCAGCACCAGCTCACTTAACAGGCACTTGTTGATATATCTAACATATTAGTCCTATTCAACCTTGTTGATGTTTAGGACTTTGTTCATGTTCATGAGTGTGATGAAATTTTGAAAAAATATTTCAAACTTCCGTTCATATTACGTATCATATTTTGAAAAATATTCCCAAAAAAAATTCGAAACTATTTTTTTTCCTGTTACTAGTGGCGCACCTAGCAAATGGTGCGCCACTAGTAAGTTTGAATTTTTTTTTTCATTTTTTCCCCTCTAGATCTTAAAATCCCTGTAACTTTTTTCTATTAGGTTTTTGAGGATTTTGAAAATGTTTAACAGGGTTCCCCTAATTAAATTCGGATGTAACTTTTCGAGTAGATGATTTTTCATATAAAAAACTTTTTAATCTGAGTTCATATGCAAAAGTTATGCCCATTTTACAAATTCTAGAGAGATTTTGCAAATAAAGTCGAAATTCATATTTGTAAATTTACCCAACAACTAGACCACATATCACATGGGAAACTTGTTTTCTTTTATTTTTTTGACATTTCCATCATTTTCTTTTATTTTTTTAAAACTGAAAAGGTGGTCCACAGGGGGGTGCATTCGGGGGAAATTTTGGTCAAAGTTAGTAATGGCGCACCGTGGGTGTGGTGCGCCATTACTAGTTAACTAGTAATGGCGCACCA
>NC_057795.1:602256880-602309888 GCF_018294505.1 Triticum aestivum | reverse complement strand
AAAAAAATAAAAAAACAATTGTTAGTAGTGGCGCACCGAGGGTGTGGTGCGCCATTACTAGTTACAAAAAAAATAAAAAAAATTGTTAGTAGTGGCGCACTGAGGGTGTGGTGCGCCATTACTAGTTAAACTAGTAATGGCGCACTATCCCCTGGTGCGCCATTACTAGTTCTGAAAAAAAATGTTAGTAATGGCGCACCATGTATGTGGTGCGCCATTAGTATTTGGAGTTTAATGGCGCATCTATATATGGTGCGCCACTGTTATATAGCAGTGGTGCACCACATATGTGGTGCGCCATTAATGTCCATTTCATCTATTGCCTTTTTCCTAGTAGTGCCTGTTGACTCTTGTTCAGAATATGATCCTAATGACTATTGTTCAAAATTGCCACATATAGAGAGATAGCAAGGAATTGCATTTCTTTGGGCGTTGTGATTCATCATGAGTGGGCAACCAACATTGTATGCAACAAAGTGGAACCTCAAGAATATGCTTCCTCTTCTATTCTTTAACATGTTCCTCTTTTGTTATTCTGTATTTAGTACATACAATATGTTCCTTGTCAGGAAGGGGAGCAGGGACATCTGCAGTCAATAGCTGATAGAGCTGGCCTGTACGTGATCGATAGGCTTTCAATTACTAGCGGAAATACAACACCGTATTTTCAAGCCAGTTTCACTTTCTCGATTAATATATCATGGTTATGGTGTACCCCTTTTATGTACACTATGATCTGCCTAGTTGTTGTGTGCTCTTGTTATCATGGTTTGGCAATAAACTCTCTATACAGTATATTATGAACCTATCATCTGCCAACTATCCTTACTTCTAGAGCCTATTTTTTTGTGTACTTGTGCCAGATTATATTAATGCACGCACCATATCACAGCACACATGAGCTCTCTCATTAGAATCCAGTGATAGCACACAAGTGTTTACAGGGGCGCCCCTATATTAGAATATCCTCTGTATTACAAAGATAATCTCACTACTATTTATGTTTTCATGGTTCTCAGATATTATACGTACTTACAATGAATACCAGAATCCGCGCATCAGAAGAATATTATGGAACACTGCAATGACTTAAAAAATTGGCACCAAGGCATTGAGTGCCATTCTGCATGCAATGAAACTCATACGCTCCCCACCTCTAGATTCTTGTTTAGAATATGATCCTAATGACTATTCTAACCTCAAGGAGTCAAAGGCAGATGGACTATCCTGTTCACCCATCAAGGTGTCTGTCCTAATTTGGAAAGGTTTTATTGATTGCACGTATCTTGCATATGTTGTCTTGCATTTCTTCTACTTTGTTGCACCGCCATCTGCTTAGTTTACTCATCATATATGTCGAGATGCCATGCCCATCCATTATCAATACATATTTCATCTGTCATCATACCATGTTTTTCCACTCAAATGTTGTTCTTGTGCATCAGACATCAAAAAGAAGAGGGTGATTGCCGAACCTAAAGGAGCACCAGCAAAGTCCTTGAAAAACATGGTAGTGCCGGAGAAATCTGACAGCACCCCACTTATATTGGTTGTACAACCAGTGACACAAAACATACGACCGACTCTAGCAGACTGTACCCATACTTCACTCGCCACACCACTAGCCCCACCACATAGGACCTGCACTCCAGCAAAAGGTATGCCGATTTCAGTTGCCATAGCACCAGTCGTACCACAGAAAAATCCCACTCCAGCAAAAAGTACAGCAAGTTCACCGGCCAAAGACCTATCCCAACTACAGAGACGGCCAATTCCTACAGATTGGAACCCCATTCCAGTTATTCCCAGTTTAAAAGACAATACTTTCAATGTTGTTAGGGACTACGTGCATATATTCCCATCATGGGAAGATTATAGTGAAGACAAACACCATTTTCACATCTTCCTGTCCCACTTACGTGTAAGTGCTATTATTCATGGTGATTATTTTCCTGTTTTCTGCTGATTGAACACATCAATCATTTACATTACATTGTTGTAAGTAGGCGAGGGTCAATCTGGATAGTCTTGACGAGCAAAGCTTGCTTGCACTTTTCAAGGAAGCATTGTAGCAGTATCAGTGTTACCTGAGGAAATCAGACTTTGATGGCAAGTCTATAAACGAATTTCCGGTGAAGTCTCTTGTGCTAAATTTAGAAGACATTGAATGGAAAAACCTTGTTATGCACTGTTCTTGTTCCCAGGATGAGGTACTTTCTATGATATCGCATGACAATTTGAACTTCTACTTTTCCGCATGTGCCTTACGGATCTTTTTTGCAGGAAATCTGCTCGAAGAAGAATTCCGGTTTGAAAAGAATGACGGGATATCACAAATATGCTGCCCGCTGCTTTGCTCTTGTTAGTACCTGTTGTCCTGTATCACTGTACTTGCATACATACCTGGTTCATTATGTGACAGCAGTATGCATGATAGCTTGCTTATCAATTGTTCGCTCCAAATTATCTGATCTGTATGAATGGTTACATTAGTGTAGAATATATCCAATACCAATGAAAGATTTTAGCTCTGCATTGTTCTTGTAAGTACCTGTTGTCCTTTATCATTGTACTTATATTGACAGGTAGTTGTTCATGTACCATCACTCTGCACCTTATTTTCCTTTGCCCTCCATTTTCTACACATCAGATCCATATTTACTCTTACCATAAGGTTGGATAACACCGATGGTACTGAAGAAGTTTAGCTCTGCATTGCTCTTGGTTGTACCTTTTGCCTGTATCGTTGTTCTTACATTTATAGCTACTTGGTTATGTAGCATCACTCTTCATCTTATCTTAAATATTCTCCATTTTTTCTTATATTATCACATCTATATTTACTCTTAACGAAATGTAGAATAAATGCAATGCTTATGATGAAGATTCTGTGGTAAACTTCTTGAATTGCCCCCTCCCTCCATCAGCGTGCACAAGGGCTTTATAGAGCCTGTCTTCACCAATATGTAAGTCTGTCCTTCTCAAGCCTTCAAACTTTGTTGTGTATATTTAGTTAGGCATGACTGAGGGAGTCTTGGATTAAGGGGTCCTCGGACGGTCGGACTATTGACATGGGTCGGACTGATGGGCTGTGAAGATACAAGACCGAAGACTCTCACCTGTGTCCGGATGGGACTTGGCGTGGAAGGCAAGCTTGGCGCCCGGATATTAAGATTCCTTTCTCTGTAGCCGACTTTGTACAACCCTAGTCCCCTCTGGTGTCTATATAAACCGAAGGGCTTAGTCCATAGAGGCAATCATAATCATACATGCTAGACTTCTAGGGTTTTAGCCATTACGATCTCGCTGTAGATCAACTCTTGTCATACCCAAATTCATCAAGATCAATCAAGCAGGAAGTAGGGTATTACCTCCATAGAGAGGGCCTGAACCCGGGTAAACATCGTGTCCCCCGCCTCCTGTTACCATCAACCTTAGACGCACAGTTCGGGACCCCCTACCCGAGATCTGCCAGTTTTGACACCGACATTGGTACTTTCATTGAGAGTTCCGCTGCGTCGTCACCAAAAGGATTGATGGCTCCGTCAATCATCTACAACAATGCAGTCCAGGGGGAGGTTTTCCTCTCCGGACAGATCTTCATATTCGGCGGCTTCGCACTGCGGTCCAACTCGCTTGGCCATCTAGAGCAGATCGACAGCTACGCCCCTGGCCATCAGGTCAGGTTTGGAAGCTTGAATTACATTGCTGATATCCGCGGAGACTTGATCTTCGACGGATTCGAGCCCATGGTAGCCGCTCCCTGCCGCCGCAATGAACATGACCTAAATCTGTCATTGGACCGTGCCCAAGAGATAGCGCATGTAACTGCTCTGGCCCTAGATCCAGAGTATATTGCGTCGTCCGAGGACGGGAAGCTCAACCCCGCCGCGGATGCCGCAGACTCAGCGGCGTTAGAGCCACACACAGATCCAACCTCGAGCGGGGCATGTGTCACCGGAACCTCGGATCCGCCTCCGGTCATAGGTTCTGAACCACGTGCATCCGCGCCCATCGAACTTGATCAGGCGCCGATCATTGAATTCAGCTCCGCGGACATCTTCCGACACTCACCTTTAGGCGATGTGCTAAACTCATTAAAAGCCCTCTCCTTATCGAGGGACTCTCAGACGAACTATATTCGGTTTGGATTGGAAGCTGATGACAGAGAATTCCGCTTCCCACCCACCACCCACTTCATAGCCACTGTCGAAGACTTAACCGACATGCTCGATTACGGCTCCGAAGACATTGACAGTATGGACGACGATGCCAGAAAGGAGCAGGCACAAAAACCACCACTTACAGGGCACTGGGCAGCCACCTCCTCGTATGACGTATACATGGTGGATACACCCAAAGAGAACAACTGTGACAATGAAAAGGATCCAGTCGAGGATAAGACTCCTGAGATACAGGCAAAGCGCCGATGTCTGTGGCGCTGTGCTAAACCAAGCCGTGGAAAAAACAACAATACCAGCATAGGAGAAAACAATACTCCGGACGATGCCGAGGACAACGAAGACCCCGTTGAGCTAACTTCCAAACAGGATGAACGGGAGGATGGTCAAGTCCGCCCTAACAAATAGGCCATTAACAAAGACTAGAGGACAATAATTATCTTCCACCCTCCAAGGATGAGGGAGCCTCGGCGACGAAGACTTTATCATGCCTGAGGAGCCCGTCGATTAAAAGCGCTTTAAGCGCCAGCTAATAGCCACTGCAAGGAGCCTGAAAAAGAAGCAGCAGCGGCTTCAAGATGATCAAGATCTACTCAATGACAGATGGAATAATGTCCTGACAGCCGAGGAATACGGCCTCGAGTGCCCAACCAAAAGTTACCCGAAACGCAAATTGTTACCCCAATTCGATGACGAGGCTCTAGAGCCCGTCCTACCAGTGCATAATGCGGCTGACCGACCACCACGTGGCAGGGACAAAGTGGCAACTCAAGCCGAACACCAGCCCACACTACCTTGCTGTAAAAACAGAGACAAAACAGCTCAGAGATATACATATGACCTGCGGCATGACCTGGAAAATAGAGCAGGCCGGACCAGATCGATCTATGGATCGTGAGGGCATGTCCCGATGCGCGAGATGGCCATCCGGCCGACCATGAAAAACATAACCACGCCCGGGCTGAAAACTGCAGATGAACTCCATCTGAGCTACGTCGCGACTTGGCCCGATACAGAGGCGCCGCACACCCCCTCTGCTTCACTGATGAAGTAATAGAACATGAATTCCCGGAAGGGTTTAAACCCGTGAACATCTAATCATACGATGGGACAACAGACCCCGCGGTATGGATTGAGGATTTTCTCCTCCATATTCATATGGCCCGCGGTGATGACCTTCATGCCATATGATACCTCCCGCTAAAACTCAAGGGAACTATGCGGCACTGGTTGAACAGTTTGCCAGAAAACTCAATTGGCGGCTGGGAAGACTTGGAGGATGCCTTCCTCGACAACTTCCAGGGTACATATGTCCGACCTCCGGATGCCGACGACTTGAGTCACATAGTTCAATAGCCGGGAAGTCAGCCAGGAAATTCTGCACTAAGTTCTTAACTAAAAAGAACCAGATCGTCGACTGTCCATATGCCGAAGCCCTAGCGGCCTTTAAACATAGCATCCATGACGAATGCCTCGCCCGACACCTCGGCCAAGAAAATCTGAAGTCGATGTCAGCCCTCACGACGCTTATGACCCGCTTCTACGCGGGCGAGGATAGCTGGCTAGCCCGTAGCAATAACAATACAAGCGAACCTGGCACTTCTGAAGCCAGAAATAGCAACGGCAAACCCTGACGCAACAGACACAAGCGTCAAAGCAACGGTGACAACACCGAGGACACGGCGGTCAACACCGGATTCAGTGTCTCTAAGTCCGGTCAGCGGAAGAAGCCATATAAAATAAACAATCTGGGCTCGTCCATCTTGGACCGCATACTCGATCGTACATGTCAAATCCATGGCACTCCTGATAAACCAACCAATCATACCAACAGAGACTGTTGGGTTTTTAAACAGGCCGGCAAGTTAAATGCCGAGAATAAGGAGAAGGGGTCGCAAAGCAAGGACGATGACGAGGAGCCACGGCCACCGAACACAGGGGGACAGAAGAAGCCCCCCCCCCCCAAGTTAAAATGGTGAACATGATATACACTAAACATATCCCCAAGAGGGAGCGCAAGTGCGAGCTCAAGGACGTCTACACGATGGAGCCAGTCACCCCAAAGTTCAACCCATGGTCGTCCTGCCCGATCACCTTCGATAGCAGGGACCATCCGACCAGTATCCATCATGGCGGTTCAGCCGCACTGGTCCTCGACCCAATCATTGATGGATTCCATCTTACACGAGTCCTCATGGACGGTGGCAGCAGCCTGAACCTGCTCTATCAGGATACAATGCGCAAAATGGGTATTGATCCCTCAAGAATCAAGTCCACAAAAACCACCTTTAAAGGAGTCATACCAGATGTAGAGGCCCATTGTACGGGCTCAATCACACTGGAGGTGGTCTTTGGATCCCCAGACAACTTCTAAAGCGAAGAGTTGATCTTCGATATCGTCCCCTTCCGCAGTGGCTATCACGCACTGCTCGGACGAACCATATTCGCTTGATTAAATGCGGTGCCACACTATGCTTATCTCAAACTTAAGATGTCTTGACCACACGGTGTCATAACAGTCAATGGAAACACAGAGCACTCCCTCCGTACTAAGGAGCACACCTCCGCTCTAGCAGCGGAGGTACAGAGCGGCCTTATCAAGTAGAACTTTAATTCGGCGGCCAAGATCCCGGACACTGTCAAACGAGTCCGGACTACTTTGCACCAGGACAGTCCAGCTTGTCAAGAGCTCGACTAGCAATTTGGCCTCCGTCTCAATCCCGACCAAATGGCAGCGTACATACCACACATACATAACTACGCACTCAAAATACCATGGGCATAAGCGGAGGCGTAACGTTATTGTGGCCCATCATACGGCTCACACACATACCTTTTCCTTTTCCTTCTTATCATTTTTTGTGTCTTTTTCACAGGGCCCCTCCCGGTGGCCTGGTCATCGGTCCTTTCGAAGGATACATACATACCAAGGCGGGAAGCAGTATGGGTGTGTGAGGGAATCTCTAGATGTTCTTCTTGATGATCATTCTACCTGTCTTCGGGACCCGCACGCAGCTCCCCCTGGTCTTGGCAGGTTAAACAGATATATTGTTTATCGCACTATTTGTATAAATACGCTTTGACGTCTTAATCAGATTACAATAAAACAGTTTGCGGCCCAATTTACGTGGCATTAACTTGCTATTTCATTTTATTTCGTTATTCTTATCGATTGCACCCGTACACTTGGGTACGCTTTAAATTCCCCATGGGCTTTATTACGCCCCATAATATGGCAACAAAGTCCGAACACTTTTTTACAGTATAGTTCAGCACCCCGAACTTTAGCATTATATGCATCGGCTCCGAAACATGTCTTTGGTCAATAGTTGGGTTGCCCACCTCCTGTGCTTACTACCTTACGTTCCGCTGTATCGTCTAGGGTAGTAAAGGGAGAACTACTGTGATTGTGTCCTGGTTTATCTGGATGAGCACCTCAGTAGAGAAAGTCAAAAACTGACTGTCATGATGCAGCATGAGTCGGTCAGCTATTCGAGAGGTTAGAAATCTTTTGTGATTTTTTCCGCATTATGCGATGAATTGGTTTATCCGATCAGGCGTTTATAGTACCCCAAGTTCGGACTTATGAATACTAGGGGTTGCGCCTAAATTTCTATTGTCAAACTTCTATGGCTAAGTGAAGGTGATAAAGCCACATAGTCTGATTGCCTGGTTCGTTGCGCTAAATACCTCCTTCAAGGACCAAACATTTGGATCAAGAGTGTTTAGATTCATCCCGAACACCCACGTACTACCTATGTGGGGGCTGAAGCCGACGACTGGCCAACTCTCAGATTTAACAAAACGGTCGCACAGGAGGTAAAATTTTAAATATCAGGCATTATGTTACATAATGGTTCTGTTTCATAATACAGGAAGGGACAATATGAATGACTTCATTCAAAGATAATGTCTTTTGAACACTGCCCCTATACAATGCAGGATCCCTTCAGAACATCTTCAAAATACCGCTCGGGCGTGCGATGCTCCTTGCCCGCAGGCGGTCCCTCGGTCGCAAGCTTCATGGCATCCATCTTCGCCCACTGTATCTTGACTCGGGCAAAGGCCATTCGCGCACCTTCGATGCAGACCGACCGCTTGATGGCATCTAGCCGAGGGCAGGCATTGACCAGCCGCTTCACGAGCCCAAACAAGCTGCTGGATATGGCTTCGGCAGGCCAATAGCTGGATTATTAAATCCTTCTTGGCTAGTCCGGCCACCCTATGCAGTTCGACCAGTTGTTTTAGCTGATCGCTAAAGGGCACCAGATGTTCTGGCGCAAGGTATTGCGACCAAAACAGCTTCTCCGTAGAGCTCCCCTCTTCGGCTCAGAAGAACTCCGTAGCATCTGAAACATTGTGTGGCAGCTCCGCTAATGCCCCTGGAGAACTCCAAATCCGGGTCAGTAAGAGGAACCTTTTCTTCACATATTTGCTCTGTACAATAAAGGCCTTACCCACCGCGATTTTTCTGGCCTTCTGGACTTCCTGGAGGGTGCCCTGGGCTTCAACCCAGGCATCATGTGCGCTTTGGCGGGCCTTGGCAAGTTCGGACTCTTGATACGCAATGGCGTGCTCCAAGGACTCACATTTCTTCATAGAATCCTAGAGCTCTTGCTGGACCTCACCGACCCTGGCCTCATGCTTTTGACGGGAGGCTTGTTCTTTGGCTGCTCTCTCCTCGGCCTCGGCCAGCGCCTTCTTGAGGGTCTCCACCTCAGTCGCTATCGTGGAATTGTCGCGTCAGATGTCCTTAGTGTGAGGACTTAGTCGCGAGGCCAACGCATCTATGTGGTAGCTTGAGAGGGGTTGGGCGGAATCGAGAGACGCAACATAAGACAGCTTCGGGCCCTGGGAAACATCATCCGGTAATAACCCTACATGTTGTTTGTGGCTAGGTCTAATTATGATCATGAGGGAGTTGCCGGTAAGCCGGCTCTTTGCGTCTAGACCTAGAGATTGTTTCTTCTTGCTTGTCCCTCTTGGGGTGCCCTGCCCCTCCTTATATAAGTTGAAGGGGCGGGTTACATGTGGAGTCCTATTAGGATTAGGACTAGTCTATTACAAGTGGAGTCCTAGTCTTGCTTCCTTTGCAAGGGAATATTCCTTACGCTTTCCTCATAAACCGGCTCGCCATTAACATAAACCGGCCTTCTGGGCCTTAGGCCTTGTCATCCGTCTGTCCCGCCTGCCGGGTTACCAGTGAATCATAATGTTCAGGTAGGTTGGTTGTAAACCGTCTAGTCAGGGCGGGTCGCCAGTGAATCGCCAAGTGTAAACCGGGCCTCAAGTAAACCGCTAAGTCCGGCCGGGTCATATTTCCGGCCGGGTCATACCGCGGGGTATATCCTCGACATTAGCCCCCAGTTTAATTTGGATTTTATCCATGTTAAACTGATCCTATAAAACAAACACAAGAACAAATTGACAGGTTGTGCTCTGGGTTAAAAGTTCTTGAAAACCGGCATCTGATCATCTTTAAGTCCTTGTCATTTCTTTCTTGATGCATGCCCATGAACTCATAGCAAATATCCTTTAGTAGATATGTTCAAACTTTGTGAATGCAAAAAATCCAGACACTTATCTTGAGAAATCCGGGTCAACAAGCCAGCTTCAGAGTCAATTTGCTGACATTGATCTCTTGTAGAGAAATATTGTAAGAAATAATCCACTTGAATCGGTTTCCAAAACACCGTCTTAAAAAATTGGTCTTGAAATACTCATCTGATTTTCAGCCGGTTTTAAGATGTAAAACTTGTCGGTTTATCATTACCAAAATTGTCGGGTTATAGAACAGATGATGCCAGGTCATAATTGTTTGTTGACACCGGGTCATGTAATTGATCTTCCTGATTTGCTCAAAACTGGTAATTTGAAGACGTTCCTCCTTTACATGCATAATACCTGTATCCCCCAAGTCTTGAGTAGAGCAAAGTGATGACTTAAGACTTGCTTCAATATAAATATTACCACTTTGAAGAAATCCATGTTGTTCATCTCAATCACTAATCAGAACTGAGTATCCCTCATATGTAGCCCCCAAGTGCCGGGTTGTCATGCTTGCAGCAACTTGGGACTTGTAATTGCCTTATGCCCAAAAAACTTCAACCAGTGTAGCCCCCAAGGGTCGGGTCATTATGAAAATAATGTAGCCTCCAAGGGCCGGCTCAGTAAGATAATATTGGGCTGGGACACTTCATTGAAAATAACATCGTATGAAGTAATCTCCTCCATGGGGCTTGAACCCACGTCCACAAGGTTAAAGAGCTTTGTACTCTACCAACTGAGCAGTGAACCTTTCAATATAATGGATTAAAGCTTGCGTACCTTGAATTTTTGATAGGAGAAATTGGTAGCCCCCAAGGGCTGGCTCATTACAACGTGATGAGTCGGATATTCAATAAAGTGAGCCAAAAAATGACTTTGCATTAGCCCCCAAGTGCCATGGTGCATGCTAGCAGTGACATGGGACTTGCATATTTAATGTAATCTCAATTTGAATAATGTAGCCCCCAAGTGTCGGGTTGTTAGCCTGCAGCGACTCGGGACTATTCTCTCCATTGTAGAATAAACAATATCGATTGATAAAATAATAGCCATTGCGCTGAAGCGACTTTGAAAACCGCAATCATAATACTGGTATTGATAACCATAATAATAAAAATCCAGCCATGTTGGCTATTTAAGATTTGAATAATATAATCTGGTTTGAAAACCGGTTCCTATGATATTTGACCATACTGCCGGTTTATCAAACCAATGCAGTAAAGGTGATAACCCGAAATTTGAGCACTGGTAATTACCATACATTGCCGGCTTATAAATAAAGCCAGACCGGGTTGTAATAAATACTGGATTATGCGTGTATCATACTGGCGACTTGTAGTCGAAGCCAGACCGGGTCAACAAACACCGGATTATAACTGATCGTGCACTGACAACTTATAGTTGAAAGCCAAGCCGGGTTAATTGACACCGGTCATCTTGTAATTTTGTACTTGGCAACTCAACACTAGACCGGGTCAGTAAACAACTGATTTAACATAAACCTCAACAAAATAAACTGCTAAAAGAAAGATTTGAGAAGAAAACATGCAAAAAGGCGTTGCTTTTCATGGGCTGCGAAGCCACTGAGTTAAACCATTTTACAAAGCCTTATAAGATGTACCTCACATTAACCGCTCGTCATTTTAACTATGACAAGTTTAGGGTCTTTATAAGATTGACTTGTCAAACGTTCGACGGCTCGTACTAGGATTACCTGGGCGGAGTGGCTTACTTAAAAAGGCAGGATAACCCGGGGTTTTAGGTGAATACACATGGCTTCCAAGACTGGCTTTTATAGCCTATTACACGGTTATAGACTCTTTGTTCTTGTAGAAGCAAAGAGCCCCAGAGCAATATTTTGAGTTGTGCTCAATGGGTGCCTATGTTTGAGTTGTGCTTTTGCAACACTCTCTTTGGCCCCTTTTAACTTTGGGAACAAGCCCCCAATTTTTTTTGTAAACATGGCGTATAAGCCGGATCAAAGGGTAATTCATAGCTTAGCTCAATAAGCTGGAAACCCCCAAGTGATATATTTCTGAGTTGTGCTCGTCGGGTGCCTACAGTCATTACAAATCATCTATCCTTTCTGATATACAGAAGTTTATTGCATACCTTGTTTATCCTCTAGTTGCTTTTTCACGTGGCCGAGCTCTTCCTCGGCACGCTCCAGACTCTGCTTCAGTCCGGAAACCTCATCAGTATGAGAGGTCGCAGCCAGTAACAACGCATGCTTGTTCACATTGACTCATCTAGTTAGTCTCCTACGAAACTTGTTTGATCCTCTGCCCGGCTTTTCTTTTCAAACGCTGGATAGTGTCTCAGGGGCTACTGTCTATATTGTGACATTATTTTTTACATAATTACGTTGCTTACCTCAAAGCTTGTTAGAAGGATTGTGCAGGCTTCTGCCAGTCCGCTCTTCACGGACTGAATCCTCTCAACCACTTTACCCATAAGGGTACGGTGTTCCTCAATAATGGAAGCATTTTGCAGCGCTTCCATTAGAGTGTTCGGCGCCTCTGGCTGGACAGAGGTCACCGGCGGAATTGGCGCGCCTCCTCCTTTTTAAGGAGGCTGCTTGCCAGATTCCGAGCCGCATAGGTCTTCGGGGCTGTATTTGGTTGGGGGCCGAACTGAACATGGCCCCCATCGTCAGTCTCCATGGGGATTTGCTCCCCCATGTGTCCGGCAGCTGAGGTTTCACCCTCTGGTACCGCCCTGACGGCCTCTTGAGTCTCTCCCTGGCCTGGGATCCTTCGGGACAACACCTCGGTGTCATCCATGGCCTTGGGAGAGGCGGCCACCGGAAGGGACCCATTGTCCATCGCCTTCGGGTCTAGCGAATCCCTCGAAGATGAGGATCGCTCGAGGTCGGACCGAGCCGGACTGCAAATGCATGATTTAACATGTTAAGACTATGAAGTAGAGGGGCCGGATATATGAATGCGTCCGGGTTTTTGAGTACTCACGATTCGGCCAGGGGATTGTCTCTGGGGCGCCGCTCTGGGCTACTATCGACGTCCCCCGCGGAGTTATCCGCGAGGGAACCCTTCCCCCTCTTGGACGCCTCTGCCTCCAGATTTGTGGAGGCCGCCCTCTTCTTCCTTCCCCCCTCAGGGGAGAGTTGCTTTCCTCCTCCTTTTCGTCACCGGCGGCGGAGGAGTGAGTCTCGGTGTCTTCGGACATCATGTCCGAAGCATCCTTGCGATGAAAACCTCTTCTGGTCTCCTTGGTCTTGTTCTTAGCCTTCTCCGACGCTTGATAGGGCGCCGGAACTAGCATCTTCGTCAGAAGTGGAATTGCTGGGTCTTCGGATAGCGGAGCTGGACAGTGAATCTGCTCCGCCTTCTTTGACCATCTCTGAGAGAATCAGTAGGGAGGCTTACACGTCTTCCTCGAGTATGCAAGTAAAGGATACACCTTGAAAACATGAAAAAACTTACCGGACTAGCGGGATGGGCCAAGTCATGCCCACGGTCCTCGGTCGTATCCAGCCACGTCTCGTTGGACTTGAAAAGCACCTTCCAGATGTCTTCATGCGTAGTGCCGAAGAACTGCGGCAAGGTCTGGTGCTTGGCCGGATCGTACTCCCACAAATGGCAAGTCCGGCTTTAGCACGGAAGGATCCGGCGAATAAGCATCACCCGGATCACACTGACAAGCTTGATATTCTTATCTATCATGCTCCTTATGCATGTCTGAAGCGCTGCCAGCTCGTCCGACGAAGACCAGTAGTCCAGGCCCTTCTCTAGCCATGAGGTAAGCCGCATCGGGGCTTGCTACATCTTGAGCTTGCGTTGGTTTTCCTTGAAGAGGAAAGGGTGATGCATCACAGTAGCGTAAGTATTTCCCTCGGTTTTTGAGAACCAAGGTATCAATCCAGTAGGAGGCTTCTCACAAGTCCCACGAACCTACACAAACAAATAAAGAACTCGCAACCAACGCGATAAAGGGGTTGTCAATCCCTTCACAGCCACTTGCGAAAGTGAGATCTGATAGAGATAATATGATAAGATAAATATATTTTTGGTATTTTATAATATAGATCCAGAAAATAAAGATGCAAATAAAAGTAGATTAGAAACTTATATGATAAAAGATAGACCCAGGGGCCATAGGTTTCACTAGAGGCTTCTCTCAAGATAGCATAAGTATTACGGTGGGTGAATAAATTATTGTCGAGCAATTGATAGAAAAGCGAATAATTATGAGATTATCTAGGCATGATCATGTATATAGGCATCACGTCCGCAACAAGTAGACCGACTCCTGCCTGCATCTACTACTATTACTCCACACATCAACCGCTATCCAGCATGCATCTAGAGTATTAAGTTCATAAGAACAGAGTAACGCATTAAGAAAGATGACATGATGTAGAGGGACAAACTCAAGCAATATGATGTAAACCCCATATTTTTATCCTCGATGGCAACAATACAATACAATACAATACGTGTCTTGCAACCCTTTCTGTCACTGGGTAAGAACACCGCAAGATTGAACCCAAAGCTAAACACTTCTCCCATGGCAAGAAAGATCAATCTAGTAGGCCAAACCAAAAAGATAATTCGAAGAGAATTGCAAAGATAACTCAATCATACATAAAAGAATTCAGAGAAGATTCAAATATTATTCATAGATAAACTTGATCATAAACCCACAATTCATCGGATCTCGACAAACACACCGCAAAAAGAGATTACATCGAATAGACCTCCACAAGAGAGGGGGAGAACATTGTATTGAGATCCAAAAAGAGAGAAGAAGCCATCTATCTAACAACTATGGACCCGAAGGTCTGTGGTAAACTACTCACAACTCATCTAAGGGGCTATGGTGTTGATGTAGAAGCCCTCCATGGTGGATTCCCCCTCCGGCAGAATGTCGGCGACGGCTCCAAGATTGGATCTTGCAGATACAGAAGGTTACGGTGGTGGAAATATTTCTTCGGTGGCTCCCTCGATGTTTTTGGGGTATGTAGGCTTATATAGGAGGAAGAAGTATGTCGGTGGCTGCCCGAGGGGCCCACGAGATAGGGGGCACGCCCTATAGGGGTGGGCGCGCCCCCACCCTCGTGGATGCCTCGGCTGCTTCTTGACTTGCACTCCAAGTCCTCTGGATCACGTTCATTCCAAAAATCACGCTCCTGAAGGTTTCATTCCATTTGGACTCCGTTTGATATTCTTTTTCTTCGAAATACTGAAATAGGCAAAAAAACAGCAATACAGGCTGGGCCTCCGGTTAGTTGGTTAGTCCAAAAAATGATATAAATGTGTAAAATAAAGCCCATAGACATCCAAACAGGTAATATAATAGCATGGAACAATCAAAAATTATAGATATGTTGGAGACGTATCAAGCACCCCAAGCTTAATTCCTGCTCCTCCTCGAGTAGGTAAATGATAAAAACAGAATTTTTGATGTGGAATGCTACCTAGCATAATTCTCAATGTAATTTCTCTTTATTGTGGCATGAATGTTCAGATCCAAGTGATTCAAAATAAAACTTCATATTGACAAAAGAAATAGCAATACTTCAAGCATACTAATAAAAGCAATCATGTCTTCTCAAAATAACATGGCTAAAGAAAGTTCATCCCTACAAAATCATATAGTTAGGCTATGCTTCATTTTCGTCACACAAAGATGTTCCCAACTTCTATACCCCCGGTGACAAGCCAAGCAATTGTTTCGTACTTAAATAATCTCAAACTCTTTCAACCTTCATGCAATACATGACCGTGAGCCATGGGCATAGCACTATGGGTGGAATAGAATAATGATTGGGGATTGTGTGAGAGGAAAAAAATAAGGAGAAAGTCTCACATTGACGAGGATAATCAACGGGCTATGGAAATGCCCATTAATTGATGTCAACATGAGGAGTAGGGATTGCCATGCAATGGATGCACTAGAGCTATAAATGAATAAAAGCTCAACAAAAGAAAACTAGTGGGTGTGCATCCAACTTGCTTGCTCACGAAGACCTAGGGCATTTGAGGAAGCCCATCGTAGGAATATACAAGCCAAGTTCTATAATGAAAAATTCCCACTAGTATATGAAAGTGACAAACTATGGGACTCTCTACATAAAAACATGGTGCTACTTTGAAGCACAATATATGAGACTCACTACATTAAGAACAAGGTGCTACTTTGAAGCACAAGTGTGGAAAAAGAGATAGTAGCATTGCCCCTTTATTTTTTTATTCTTTTTTAGTTATTTTTTCTTTTCTTCTTTTTTTTTCTTTTTTTCCTTTTTCTTTTTTGGCCCTTTTTTCTTTTTTTGGCCTTTTTTTGGGCAATGCTCTAATAATGATGATCATCACACTTTTATTGATTACAACACATGAATTACAACTCGAAACTAGAACAAGATATGACTCTATATGAATGCCTCCGGCGGTGTACCGGGATGGTGCAATGAATCAAGAGTGACATGTATAAAAATTACGCATGGTGGCTTTGCCACAAATACGGTGTCAACTACATGATCATGCAATGGCAATATGACAAAAGTAATGTATGTCATGATGATGATGATGAACGGAACGGTGGAAAGTTGCATGGCAATATATCTCAGAATGGCTATGGAAATGCCATAAATAGGTAGGTATGGTGGCTGTTTTGAGGAAGATATAAGGAGGTTTATGTGTGATAGAGTGTATCATATCACGGGGTTCGGATGCACCGGCGAAGTTTGCACCAACTCTCAAGGTGAGAAATGGCAATGCACAGTACCGAAGAGGCTAGCTATGATGGAAAGGTAAAAGTGTGTATAATCCATGGACTCAACATTAGTCAAAAGAACTCATATACTTATTGCAAAAATTTAGAAGTCATCAAAAACCAAGCACTACGCGCATGCTCCTAGGGGGATAGATTG
The DNA here is from genome assembly GCF_018294505.1 of Triticum aestivum. Lineage (NCBI taxonomy): Eukaryota > Viridiplantae > Streptophyta > Magnoliopsida > Poales > Poaceae > Triticum > Triticum aestivum. The sequence continues at coordinate 602,293,271 of NC_057795.1, read as the reverse complement.
GTAGGAAAAGACCATCGCTCGTCCCCGACCGCCACTCATAGGGATGCACAAGCCAGGTACACTTCATGCTTCAAATTTGTTACACTACTTTAACCATACGTGCATGCTACGGGACTTGCTAACTTCAACACAAGCATTCTTTAAATTCATAATCACCCAACTAGCATTACTTTAATATCACTACCTCCCTATTTCAAAACAATTATCAAGTATCAAGTTGATCATAACATCCAATTCACTTCCTATGATAGTTTTTATTATACCCAACTTGGATGCTCATCATTCTAGGACCAATTTATAACCATAGCAAATACCATGCTGTTCTAAAAGACTCTCAAAATAATATAAGTGAAGCATGAGAGATCAACAATTTCTTCAAAATTAATCCACCGCCGTGCTCTAAAAGATATAAGTGAAGCACTAGAGCAAAAACTATCTAGCTCAAAAGATATAAGTGAAGCACATAGCATATTCTAATATATTCCAATTAAATAGGCTTCTCCCAAAAGGTGTGTTACAGCAAGGATGATTGTGGTAAACTAAAAAAGCAAAGACTAATATAATACACGATGCTCCAAGCAAAACACATATCATGTAGCAAATAAAAATATAGCTCCAAGTAAAGCTACCAATGAACGAAGATGTAAGAGGGGATGCCTTCCGGGGGCATCCCAAAGCTTAGGCTTTTGGCTATTCTTGAATATCCTGGGGTGCCTTGGGCATCCCCAAGCTTAGGCTTTTGCCGCCCTTTATTCCATAGTCCATGAAATCTCTACCCAAAACTTGAAAACTTCACAACACAAAACTCAACAGAAAATCTCATAAGCTCCGTTAGTGAAAGAAAACAAAACCACAACATAAGGTACTGTAATGAACACATTCTTTATTTATATTGGTGTTAAACCTACTGTATATCAAGTTCTCTATGGTTCATCCCCTTACATACTAGCCATAGATGCATCAAAATAAGCAAACAACACACGAAAAACAGAATCTGTCAAAAACAGAACAGTCTGAAGCAATCTGTAACTAACGCAAACTTCTGGAACTTTAAAATTCCTAACAAAATAGGAGGTCCTAAAAAAATTGTTTATTGAATATCATCAAAAGGAATAAATGAAAAATCTCATTTCTGTGATTTATTGAATTGTTTCTCGTGAGCGCAAAGTTTCTGTTTTTCAGCAGAATCAAATCAACTCATATCATAGGTTATCCTATAGGTTCTACTTGGCACAAACACTGAATAAAACAAGAAAAACATATCTAAACATAAAGTAGAAACAAAATTTATTACTAAACAGGAACAAAAACAAGAGACACAAAGAAAATTGGGTTGCCTCCCAACTAGCGCTATCATTTAACGCCCCTAGCTAGGCATAAAAGCGAAGATAGATCTAAGTAGTGCCATCTTTGGCACTTGATTCATAGGTAGCTCGCATGATAGATTCATAAGGTAATTTGACTTTCTTTCTTGGAAAGTGTCCCATGCCTTTCTTTAATGGAAATTGGAATCTAATATTCCCTTCCTTCATATCAATAATCGCACCAATCGTTCTAAGGAAAGGTCTACCAAGAATAATAGGGCAAGAAAGATTGCAATCTATATCAAGAACAATAAAATCAAGAGGCACCAAATTTCTATTAGCAACAATTAGAACATCATTTATTCTTCCCATTGGCTTTTTAATGGTGGAATCCGCTAGGTGCAAATTTAAAGAGAAATCATCAAGATCATGGAAACCTAGAATATCACATAAAGTTTTCGGAATCGTGGAAACACTAGCACCCAAATCATATAAGGCAAAACACTAATAATATTTAATTTTAATATTTATAGTAGGTTCCCACTTATCATTAAGTTCTCTAGGTATAGAAACTTCCAAATTAAGTTTTTCATCGAAAGATTGCATCAAGGCATCAACAATATGTTTGGTAAAAGCTTTATTCTGACTATAAGCATGAGGAGAATTAACAACGGATTGCAACAAGGAAATACAACTTTATAAAGAAAAATTATCATAATCAAAATCCTTGAAATCCGAGATAGTGGGTTTAATACTATTTAAAGTCATGATCTCTCCAATCCCACTTTTACCAAATTTAGCATCAAGATCTAAAAACTCCAAATTCTTGGGAGGCCTTCTAAATAAAGTTGACTCGTCTCTAGTACCATTATTATCAAGATTCATATTGCAAAACAAAGATCCAATAGGGGACACATCAATAACTTTAAGATCTTCATCATTATTTTCATGGAAACTAGAAGAACACGCTTTTATAAAGCAATCTTTCTTAGCATGCAATCTAGCGGTTCTTTCCTTGCACTCGTCAATGGAAATTTTCATTCCTTTCAGAGACTCATTGATATCATGCTTAGGATAAGAAGATCTAAGTTTAAGAGAATCAACATCAAGCGAAAGTCTATCAACGTTCCTAGTCAAATCATCAATTTTGAGCAATTTTTCTTCAAGCAGAGCATTAAAATTCTTTTGAGAGATCATAAATTCTTTCACACTATTTTCAAAATCAGAGGGCATCTTATTAAAATTACCATAAGAATTATTGTAGGAATTTCCATAATTATTAGAGGAATTGCTAGGGAACGGTCTAGGATTAAAGTTTCCTCTATAAGCATTGTTTCCAAAATTATTCCTACCAACAAAATTTACATCCATAGATTCATTATTATTCTCAATCAAGGTAGATAATGACATATCATTGGGATCAATAGAAGAACTCCTAGTAGCAAACAATCTCATAAGCTCATCCATCTTTCCACTCAAAACATTAATTTCTTCTATAGCATGCACTTTTTTACTAGTAGATCGTTCGGTGTGCCATTGAGAATAATTAGCCATAATATTATCAAGAAGTTTTGTAGCATCTCCTAACGTGATTTCCATAAATGTGCCTCTGGCGGACGAATCTAAAAGATTTCTAGAAGCAAAATTCAATTCGGCATAAAATTTTTGTATGATCATCCATAAATTCAAACCATGAGTAGGGCAATTGCGAATCATCAATTTCATTCTTTACCAAGACTGGGAAACATGCTCATGATCAAGTTGTTTAAAATTCATAATATTGTTCCTAAGCGAGATGATCTTAGCGGGAGGAAAATACTTACAGATAAAAGCGTCTTTGCATTTTTCCAAGAATCAATACTATTTCTAGGCAAAGACGAAAACCAAACTTTAGCACGATCTCTAAGTGAAAACGGAAATAACTTCAATTTAACAATATCATTATCCGTATCTTTTTTCTTTTGCATATCACACAAATCAACAAAATTATTTAGATGAGTAGCGGCATCTTCACTAGGAAGGCCGGAGAATTGATCTTTCATAACAAGATTCAGCAAAGCAGCATTGATTTCATAAGACTCAACATCATTAAGAGGAGCAATCGGAGTACTAAGGAAATCATTATTATTGGTATTGGAGAAATCACACAATTTGGTATTATCTTGCGCCATGACGACAAGTAATCCAACACACAAGCAAAAGAAAAAGGCAAGCGAAAGAGAGAGGCAGAAGGCAAGCGGAAAAGAGAGGAGATTGGGAAAGAGAGGGCGAATAAAACGGGCAAGGGTGAAGTGGGAGAGAGGAAAACGAGAGGCAAATGGCAAATAATGTAAATGCGAGGGAGATGAGTTTGTGATGGGCACTTGGTATGTCTCGACTTGAGCGAAGACCTCCCCGGCAACGGCGCCAGAAATCCTTCTTGCTATGTCTTGAGCTTGCGTTGGTTTTCCTTGAAGAGGAAAGGGTGATGCAGCACAGTACCGTAAGTATTTCCCTTAGTTTTTGAGAACCAAGGTATCAATCCAGTAGTAGGCTCCTCACAAGTCCCACGAACTTACACAAACAAACAAAGAACTCGCAACCAACGCGATAAAGGGGTTGTCAATCCCTTCACGACCACTTGCAAAAGTGAGATCTGATAGAGATAATATGATAAGATAAATATATTTTTGGTATTTTATAATATATATGCAGAAAATAAAGATGCAGATAAAAGTAGATTGGAAACTTATATGATAAAAGATAGACCCGGGGGCCATAGGTTTCACTAGAGGCTTCTCTCAAGATAGCATAAGTATTATGGTGGGTGAACAAATTACTGTCGAGCAATTGATAGAAAAGCGAATAATTATGAGATTATCTAGGCATGATCATGTATATAGGCATCACGTCCGCAACAAGTAGACCGACTCCTGCCTGCATCTACTACTATTACTCCACACATCGACCGCTATCCAGCATGCATCTAGAGTATTAAGTTCATAAGAACAGAGTAACGCATTAAGAAAGATGACATGATGTAGAGGGATAAACTCAAGCAATATGATGTAAACCCCATCTTTTTATCCTCGATGGCAACAATACAATACGTGTCTTGCAACCCTTTCTGTCACTGGGTAAGAACACCGCAAGATTGAACCCAAAGCTAAGCACTTATCCCATGGCAAGAAAGATCAATCTAGTAGGCCAAACCAAACCGATAATTCGAAGAGACTTGCAAAGATAACTCAATCATACATAAAAGAATTCAGAGAAGATTCAAATATTATTCATAGATAAACTTGATCATAAACCCACAATTCATCGGATCTCGACAAACACACCGCAAAAAGAGATTACATCAAATAGATCTCCACAAGAGAGGGGGAGAACATTGTATTGAGATCCAAAAATAGAGAAGAAGCCATCTAGCTAATAACTATGGACCCGAAGGTCTGTGGTAAACTACTCACAACTCATCGGAGGAGCTATGGTGTTGATGTAGAAGCCCTCCATGGTGGATTCCCCCTCCGGCAGAACATCGGCGACGGCTCCAAGATGGGATCTCGCGGATACAGAAGGTTACGGTGGTGGAAATATTTCTTCGGTGGCTCCCTGGATGTTTTCGGGGTATGTAGGCTTATATAGGAGGAAGAAGTACGTCGGTGGCCGCCCGAGGGGCCCACAAGACAGGGGGGCGCGCCCTGTAGGGGTGGGGGCGCCCCCCACCCTCGTGGTTGCATAGGCTGCTTCTTGACTTGCACTCCAAGTCCTCTAGATCACATTCGTTCCAAAAATCATGCTCCCGAAGGTTTCATTCCGTTTGGACTCTGTTTGATATTCCTTTTCTTCGAAATACTGAAATAGGCAAAAAAATAGCAATATGGGTTGGGCCTCCGGTTAGTAGGTCAGTCCCAAAAATGATATAAATGTGTAAAATAAAGCCCATAGACATCCAAAACAGGTAATATAATAGCATGGAACAATAAAAAATTATAGATACGTTGGAGATGTATCAGGGCTCCGGACTGGAATTCGGGAGCCGCGACCCAGGTGGTATCGCGCGGCTCTGTGACGTAGAACCACTGCTGTTGCCACCCTTTGACGGTCTCCACGAAGGTACCTATTGGCCATTTGACGTTGGGCATCTTGCTCCCCATGGCGCCTCCGCACTCTGCGTGTTGGCCACCCACCACCTTTGGCTTCACATTGAAGATCTTTAACCACAATCCGAAGTGGGTGGGATGCGGAGGAAAGCCTCGCACACGACAATGAATGCCGATATGTTGAGGAAAGAATTTGGGGCTAGATCATGGAAATCTAGCCCGTAGTAGAACATGAGTCCGCGGACGAACGGGTGGAGAGGAAATCCAAACCCGCTGACGAAGTGGGGGATGAATACCACCCTCTCATGGGGCTCCGGGGTGGGGACGATCTGTCCCTTGGCCGGAAGCCGGTGGGCGATTCCCTCGGCCAAATACCCAGCCTCCCGGAGCTTCGTAATGTCCTTCTCCTTGACGGAGGAGACCATCCACTTGCCCTGCGCTCCGGATCCGGACATGGTTGGAGTGCTTTCTTGTGGCAGAAAATATGTGAACTTGGGCGCTGGAGATCGAGAATGGGGAAGGCAGAGAGAGAGAAGGCGTGGGTGAAAGGGGTGAATCCTTATCTCTTTATAAAGGCAGTGAATATCAAGTGCCTCCCCACTCGCCCTAAAAACTCGCCTATTCCCAAGGGCCGTGCAGACGATACGGTGGGATTAACCATGACCGTATTGATGAGAATCCCGCAATAAGGGGAAACAATCTCGGCTTTGACAAGATGTGCCAATGAAACTGCATCTCGAAATATGGAGAGGCAGGCTAAAAACGGTTCGAAATAATGGCCGAGCGGCGACGTGGTGTCATGCTACAAAAAGTTGTCAGCAGATTGGACTCGTGAAATATTATACTCTCTGCGGTTGTGTGTGGAATTAGTTTTGCAGAGCTGGACATGATTCTTGTGTTCAAAGACTATTTTGGAGTATTCGGAGAAGGAACCCGCCATGCAATGCCGAAGACAATTTGCGCGCCGGACACCTCATAATTGAAGCCTGGTTAAGGGGCTATCGAGGGAGTCCTAGATTAAGGGGTCCTCGGATGGCCGGACTATTGGCATGGGCTGGACTGATGGGCTGTGAAGATACAAGACAGAAGACTCTCACCTGTGTCCGGATGGGACATGGCGTGGAAGGCAAGCTTAGCACCCGAATATGAAGATTCCTTTCTCTGTAACCGACTTTGTACAACCCTAGTCCCCTTCAGTGTCTATATAAACCAGAGGGCTTAGTCCGTAGAGGCAATCATAATCATACAGGCTAGACTTCCAGGGTTTTAGCCATTACGATCTCGTGGTAGATCAACTCTTGTAATACTCCTATTCATCAAGATCAATCAAGCAGGAAGTAGGGTATTACCTCCATAGAGAGGGCCCGAACCTAGATAAACATCTTGTCCCCCGCCTCCTGTTACCATCAACCTTAGACGCATAGTTCATGACCCCCTACCCGAGATCTGCCGGTTTTGACACCGGCAATGACTGCAACAGCAGTTTATTTTTGGTGTTTGCATCAAATTGCATGTTTAAAGTTTATTATGTAGTTCATAAACAAAAGTTTGTCCTTCTCAATTTAAGTTTTCAGTTGTACAACCAAGTTCCTTCTTCATACTATGTAAATTAAACTATACATAGCAAGTGATCTTCTTTTGCATTGCATGTATGCTTCTGTTCTTGATCCGTAATCCAGTGGTGTGGTGAACCTACCCACTACAGCACAATGTCATATTCTGCAGTGTCTTAAATATGAACAATGTCATATCATTCTACTATTATTTAAACCATCTCTTTATTTGCCAATCTGAAATGGGATAAATTGACAGCACACTAACCATTGATACTTATGATTTCTTGATCTGTAATCCAGTGGTGTCGTGAAGCTGCCAACTCCTTCATAATGTCATTTCCTGCCATGTCTTGACCTGAACAATACCATGTTGTGTTAATGCTACTTTAAACTGTGTCACTTTATTTGTTAGTAAGAAATGTGATGAATGCTCAGCATTGATACTTATATGTGCAAAACCTGTCATCTGTCTGCTTGTTTATCTTTCAGAGTGAGGAGGATATAAGTGTCAAACAAGCATAGTCTCATCAGCTTGCTCAGCTACTTGCGCTGCAGCTCCCAAGCAGGGCTAACCTTTCTTGAACTCTATTGAAGTGTTGTCGGTTTTGTATATTATTTTGTCAGCATGTTTATTTGCACTGGTGGCAATCTTTGATGCCCAGTGTATGTAATTTGTTGTCTGCTTGTGCTTAATTATCATAGTGGTGAACTTTGATGCCTTGTGGATGTAATATGTCATAATATTGTATAGTCTAGGTTTTTTCTTATTCACGATGCTGCAGTTATTGTAATATATATCCTGTCTTCGCAGTAAACTGGCCGAACCGTAAAATTATGGTACATAATCGGGCCGTCATACAATCCCTATGTATGATCCGCATCCTGGGCCCCGTCATCTTGGTCCGTTAACAGGCCTAAATGTAAACTGGCCCACTAGTAGATTCGGGCCTTTAATAGGCCAAGTAAACCGCCGGCCCTATTTTTGCAAGAAAACTTAATGGGCTTTTAGGAGGCTGAAAAGTAGGTTGGGCCTGAAACGTGCCTAACAGCTCATGGGCCGGCAGTAGGCAGAAATAGACCCGGTCACATGATTGTGCCAATCAAATCACAGGCTTTTAACAGGCCAAAATTGTCTCGGTCCTTGTTTGGCCCAATCATATTATCGGATGTGAGTAGGCCGGTTGCAAACCGAGCCGTAGTTAGGCTCAACTATATGACGCGCTTTTAACAGGCCGAAATAAATAGAGTGCCGAAATGTTAAATGGGCCTTTAATAGGCTGAAACTAATATCAGGTCGAATTATTAAATGGGCCTTTAGCAAGTGGGCCCAAAAGCATAGCATCCACTTGACGGGCCGAATCTGATATGGGCCATAATTTAGCCCAAAGCCTCTTAAAGGGACGGACCTGATCTGGGTCGTAATTTGGCCCAGAACGTGGTAGGCTTTTAACGCGCCGGATCTCATATGGGCCTTTATTAGGCCCAGAATCTGGCAGACTGTTAATGGACCAGATCAAATATGGGACGACATTTGGCCCAAAACATGGCAGCCTATTAATGGGCCGGCCTACTAATGTCCTCAAAATCTTGTGGGCCTTTAGCTGGGCCGGCCCATTATGGTCGGCGAAATCTCATGGGCCTTTAGCTGGGCCCGCCCATTATGGTTGGCAAAATCTTGTGGGCCTTTAGCTGGGTCGGCCCATTATGGTCTGCAAAATCTCATGGGCCTTTAGCTAGGTCGACCCATTATGGCCCGCAAAATCTTGTGGGCCTTTAGCTGGGCCGGCCCATTATGGTCCGCAAAATCTCGTGGGCCTTTAGCTGGGCCGGTCCATTATGGACTGCAAAATCTTGTGGGCCTTTAGTTGGGCCAGCCCATTTAAACTTTATGGGCCACTTTTGGGCCGGTCCACGTGTCAACATATCATAGGCGCATCTCGCCCATTGGAAGAGTGACACTTGTGCCAACACGGAGCTGACACGTGTTTCCTCCAGCCAATGATGATTTTACATGTGGAAAATCCCCATTGGTCTGGGCTGTTAACAGGTTATTGGATCCAAAACCGGACCCGATATCTTAACGGTGTTCCATTACAGTGGATGCCACGTGTCGGTCACCCCTTACGAAAGCACTTCTGTGACGCGTGATTTATCGTCATGGAAGTGGACACTTCCGTGATGATAATTTTTGTAATGTTATGGAACACTTCTACGACAGCACATCTATGACTGTCTTGATTCTGTCATAAAATTGTCATGGATGTACATGCATGACAGAAAACATGACCTACTATGACAAACACGTATCATCACGGAAGTGTATTTTTTTTGTAGTGTCACTATTGTACCCCCTTGCCAAACTCATGGCAAGGTACACAATAGGTCTGGTACACAGCACATCATACTTTATAGAACCTATTACTGTGGCATAGGGAATGACTTTCATTCTCTTTCTATCTTCTGCCGTGGTCGGGCTTTGAGTCTTACTCAACTTTACACCTTATAATACAAACAAGAACTTCTTCTTTGACTGATCCATTTTGAACTCTTTCAAAAACTTGTCAAGGTATTTACTCATTGAAAAATCTTATCAAGCGTCTTGATCTATCTATAGATCTTGATGCCCAATATGTGAGCAGCTTCACCGAGGTCTTTCATTGAAAAACTCTTATTCAAGTATCCCTTTATGCTATCCAGAAATTCTATATCATTTCCAATCAAGAATATGTCATCCACATATAATATTAGAAATGCTACAGAGCTCCCACTCACTTTCTTGTAAATACAGGCTTCACCACAAGTCTGTATAAAACTATATGCTTTGATCAACTCATCAAAGTGTATATTCCAACTCCGAGATGCTTGCACTAGTCCATAGATGGATCGCTGGAGCTTGCACACCTTGTTAGTACCTTTAGGATTGACAAAACCTTCTGGTTGCATCATATACAACTCTTATTTAAGAAATATCCATTTAAGGAATGTAGTTTTGACATCCATTTGCCATATTTCGTAAAATATGGCAACTGCGAACATGATTCGGACGGATTTAAGCATCCCTACAGTTGAGAAAATCTCATTGTAGTCAACACCTTGAACTTGTCGAAAACCTTTTGCGACAAGTCGAGCTTTGTAGATAGTAACACTACTATCAGTGTTTGCCTTCCTCTTGAAGATCCATTTATTTAATATGGCTTGCCGATCATCGGGCAAGTCCACCAAAGTCCACACTTTGTCTTCATACATGGATCCCATCTCAGATTTCATGGCCTCAAGCCATTTCGCGGAATCTGGGCTCATCACCGCTTCCTCATAGTTCGTAGGTTCATCATCATGGTCTAGTAACATGACTTTCAGAATAGGATTAGCGTACCACTCTGGTGCGGACCGTACTCTGGAAAACCTACGAGGTTCTGTAGTAACTTGATCTGAAGTTTCATGATCATCATCATTAGCTTCCTCACTAATTGGTGTAGCAATCACTAGAACTGATTTCTGTGATGAACTACTTTCCAATTTGGGAGAAGGTACAATTACCTCATCAAGCTCTACTTTCCTCCCACTCACTTCTTTCGAGAGAAACTCCTTCTCTAGAAAGGATCCATTCTTAGCAACGATGTTGCCTTTGGATCTATGATAGAAGGTGTACTCAATAGTTTTCTTTGGGTATCCTATGAAGACGCAGTTCTCCGATTTGGGTTCGAGCTTATCAGGTTGAAGATTTTTCACATAAACATCGCAGCCCCAAACTTTAAGAAACGACAATTTTGGTTTCTTGCCAAACCATAGTTCCGTAAGGCATCGTCTCAACGGATTTTGATGGTGCCCTGTTTAACGCGAATGTAGCTGTCTCTAATGCATAACCCCAAAACGATAGTGGTAACCTGGTAAGAGACATCATAGATCGCACCATATCCAATAAAGTGTGGTTACGACGTTCGGACACACCATTACGCTGTGTGGTCTTCCATGTGGCGTGAGCTGTGAAACTATTCCACATTGTTTTAAATGAAGGCCAAACTCGTAACTCAAATATTCTCCTCTACGATTAGATCATAGAAACTTTATTTTCTTGTTACGATGATTCTCCACTTCACTCTGAAATTCCATGAACTTTTCAAATGTTTCAGATTTGTGTTTCATTAAGTAGATATACCCATATCTGCTCAAATCATCTTTGAAGGTCAGAAAATAACGATACCCTCCATGGGCATCAACACTCATTGGACCGCATACATCGGTATGTATTATTTCCAATAAGTCACTAGCTCGTTCCATTGTTCTGGAGAACGGAGTTTTAGTCATCTTGCCCATAAGGCACGGTTCGCAAGCATCAGATTCATAATCAAGTGATTCCAAAAATCCATCTTTATGGGGTTTCTTCATGCGCTTTGCACCGATATGACCCAAGACGGCAGTGCCACAAATATGTTGCACTATCGTTATCAACTTTGCATCTTTTGGCATCAATATTATGAATATGTGTATCACTACGATCAAGATTCAATAAACCATCAACGTTGGGTGTATGACCATAGAAGGTCTTATTCATGTAAACAGAATAACAATTTATTCTTTGTCTTAGATGAATAATCATATCGCAATAAACATGATCTAATCATATTTATGCTCAACGCAAACAAAAAATAACATTTATTTAGGTTCAACACTAATCTCGAAAGTATAGGGAGTGTGCGATGATGATCATATCAATCTTGGAACCACTTCCAACACACATCATTACTTCACCCTCAACTAGCCTCTGCTTATTATGTAACTCCTGTTTCGAGTTACTAATCTTAGCAACCGAACAAGTATCAAATATCCAGGAGCTACTATAAACACTAGTAATGTACACATCAATAACATGTATATCAAATATACCCTTGTTCAGTTTGCCATCCTTCTTATCCACCAAATATTCATGGCATTCCCGCTTCTAGTGACCATTTCCTTTGCAGTAGAAGCACTCAGTTTCAGGATTTGGTCCAGCTTTGGGTTTCTTCACGGCAGTGACAACTTGCTTGCCATTCTACTTGAAGTTCCCTTTCTTTCCCTTTGCCCCTTTTTGAAACTAGTGGTCTTGTAAATCATCAACACTTGATGTTCTTTCTTGATTTCTACCTTCATTGATTTCAGCATCACGAAGAGCTCAGGAATCATTTTCGTCATCCCTTGCATACTATAGTTCATCACGAAGTTCCAGTAACTTGGTGATGGTGACTAGAGAACTCTGTCAATCACTATCTTATCTGGAAGATTAACTCCCACTTGATTCAAGCGATTGTAGTACCCAGACAATCTGAGCACATGCTCACTACTTGAGCTATTCTCCTCCATCTTTTAGCTATAGAACTTGTTGGAGACTTCATATCTCTCAACTCGGGTATTTGCTTGAAATATTAACTTCAACTCCTGGAACATCTCGTATGGTCCATGATGTTCAAAACGTCTTTGAAGTCTCGATTCTAAGCCGTTAAGCATGGTGCACTAAACTATCAAGTAGTCATCATATTAAGCTAGCCAAACATTCATAACGTCTGCATCTGCTCCTGCAATAGGTCTGTCACCTAGCGGTGCATCAAGGACATAATTCTTCTGTGCAGCAATGAGGATAAACCTCAGATCATGGACTCAGTTCGCATCATTGCTACTATCATCTTTGTACTTAGTTTTCTCTAGGAACATATAAAAACATAGGGAAGCTATAACGCGAGCTATTGATCTACAACATAATTTGCAAAATACTATCAGGTACTAAATTCATGATAAATTAAAGTTCAATTAATCATATTACTTAAGAACTCCCACTTAGATAGACATCCCTCTAGTCATCTAAATGATCACGTGATCCAAATAAACTAAACCATGTCTGATCATCACATGAGATGGAGTAGTTTTCAATGGTGAACATCACTATGTTGATCATATCTACTATATGATTCACGTTTGACCTTTCGGTCTCATTGTTCCGAGGCCATATCTGCATATGCTAGGCTCGTCAAGTTTAACCCGAGTATTCTGCGTGTGCAAAACTGACTTGCACCTGTTGCATGTGGTAGAGCTTATCACACCCGATCATCACGTGGTGTCTCGGCACGAAGAACTGTAGCAACGGTGCATCCTCAGGGAACACTTATACCTTGAAATTTAATAAGGGGTCATCTTATAATTCTACCGCCGTACTAAGCAAAATAAGATGCATAAAAGATAAACATCACATGCAATCAAAATATGTGACATGATATGGCCATCATCATCTTGTGCTCATGATCTCCATCACCGAAGCATCGTCATGATCTCCATCATCACCGGTGCGACACCTTGATCTCCATCGTAGCATCGTTGTCGTCTCGCCACCTATTGTTACTACGAATATCGCTACCGCTTAGTGATAAAGTAAAACAATTACATGGCGATTGCATTACATACAATAAAGTGACAACCATATGGCTCCTGCCAGTTGCCGATAACTTTGTTACAAGACATGATCATCTCACATAATAATTTATATCACATCATGCTTGACCATATCACATCACAGCAAGCCCTGCAAAAACAAGTTAGATGTCCTCTACTCTATTGTTGCAAGTTTTACATGGCTGCTACGGGCTTCTAGAAAGAACCGTTCTTACCTACGCATCAAAACCACAATGATTTTTTGTCAAGTGTGTTGTTTTAACCTTCAACAAGGACCAGGCGTAGGCACACTCGATTCAACTAAAACTGGAGAAACAGACACCCACTAGCCACCTGCGTGCAAAGCATGTCGGTAGAAAAAGTCTCATGAACGCGGTCATGTAATGTCGGTCTGGGCCGCTTCATCCAACAATACTGCCGAATCAAAGTATGACATGCTGGTAAGCAATGTGACTATTATCGCCCAAAACTCTTTGTGTTCTACTCATGCATATAACATCTACGCATAGACCTAGCTCTGATACCACTGTTGGGGAACGCAGTAATTTCAAAAAACATTCTATGACCACTCAAGATCTATCTATGTGATGCAAAGCAACGAGAGGGGAGAGTGTGTCCATGTACCCTCGTAGATCGAAAGCGGAAATGTTATGACAATGCGGTTGATGTAATCGTACGTCTTCATGATCCGGCCGATCCTAGCACCGAAGGTACGACACCTCCATGATCTGCACACGTTCAGCTCGGTGACGTCCCACGAACTCTAGATCCAGCTGAGGTCAAGGGAGAGTTTCGTCAGCACGACGGCGTGGTGATGGTGATGATGAAGTTACCGATGCATGGCTTCGCCTAAGCACTACGACGATATGACCGAGGTGGAAATCTGTGGAAGGGGGCACCGGACACGGCTAAACAATCAACTTGTGTGTCTATGGGGTGCCCATGGCCATGTATACAAAGGATGGGAGGGAAGAGGTGGCCGGCCCAAGGGGGTGCGCCAGGTGTGGGGAATCCTACTAGGACTCCCCAGTCCAAGTAGGATTCCCCTCCTCTTTCCTATTCCTAGTAGTGGAAGGAGGGAAGGAGGAAGAGGGGAGAAGGAAGGAGGGGGCGCCGTCCCTCCTAGTCCAATTCGGACCAGCCCATGGGGGGGTGCGGCCAGCCCTTGAGGTGTTGGGGATCGTTGCAGAAATTAAAAAAATTCTACGCATCACCAAGATCAATCTATGGAGTAACTAGCAACGAGAGAGAGGGGAGTGCATCTTCATACCCTTGAAGATCGCGAGACGGAAGCGTTGCAAGAACGTGGATGAAGGAGTCGTACTCGTAGCGATTCAGATCGTGGCGGATTCCGATCTAAGCGCCGAACAATGGCACCTCCGCGTTCAACACACGTGTAGCCCGGTGACGTCTCCCGCACCTTGATCTAGCAAGGAGGAGCGAGAGTTTGAGGAAGATGGCTCCAGCAGCAGCACGATGGCGTGGTGGTGATGGAGTGACAGTTCTCCGGCAGGGCTTCGCCAAGCTCAAGCGGAGGAGGAGAAGTGTTGGGGAGGGGAGGGGCTGCACCTTGGATGTGTTGCTGCGGCCCTCCCTCCACCCCTCTATTTATAGGGAGAAGGGGGAAGGGGGCCAGCCCCTCTAGATGAGATCTAGAAGGGGGCGGCGCCCAAGGGGGGAGGGGACTTGGCCCCCAAGCCAAGGGGGGCGCCCCCCTTAGGGTCCCCCCCCAACCCTAAGCGCATGGGCCCTAGGGGGGATGGCGCCCAGCCCACTTAGGGGCTGGTTCCCTTCCACCTACAGCCCATAAGGCCCTCCGGGGCAGGTGGACCCTCCCGGTGGACCCCCGGAACCCCTCCAGTGATCCCGGTACAATACCGGTATACCCCCGAATATTTCCGGTGACCGTATGATGACTTCCCATATATAAATCTTCACCCCCGGACCATTTTGGAACTCCTCGTGACGTCCAAGATCTCATCCAGGACTCTGAACAACATTCGGTAATCACATACAAATCTTCCCTATAACGCTAGCATCATCGAACCTTAAGTGTGTAGACCCTACAGGTTCGGGAATCATGCATACATGGCCGAGATAGCTCTTTGGCCAATAACCAACAGCCGGATCTGGATACCCATGTTGGCTCCCACATGTTCCACGATGATCTCATCGGATGAACCACGATGTCGAGGATTCAAGCAATCCCGTATACAATTCCCTTTGTCAATCGGTACGTTACTTGCCCGAGATTCCATCGTCGGTATCCCAATACCTCGTTCAATCTTGTTAGTGGCAAGTCACTTTACTCATTCCGTAATGCATGAACCCCTGACCAACTACTGAGTCACATTGAGCTCATTATGATGGTGTATTACCGAGTGGGCCCAGAGATACCTCTCCGTCATATGGAGTGACAAATCCCAGTCTCGATTCGTGCCAGCCCAACAGACACTTTCGGAGATACCTGTAGTGCACCTTTATAGTCACCCAGTTATGTTGTGATGTTTGGTACACCTAAAGCACTCCTACGGTATCCGGGAGTTACACAATCTCATGGTCTAAGGAAATGATACTTGAAATTAGAAAAGCTTTAGCAAATGAACTACACTATCTTGTGCTATGCTTAGGATTGGGTCTTGTCCAGCACATCATTCTCCTAACGATGTGATCCCGTTATCAATGACATCCAATGTCCATAGTCAGAAAATCATGACCATCTGTTAATCAACGAGCTAGTCAACTAGAGCCTCACTAGGGACATGTTGTGGTCTATGTATTCACACATGTATCACGGTTTTCGGTTAATACAATTACATCATGAACAATAGACAATTATCATGAACAAGGAAATATAATAATAACCATTTTATTATTGCCTCTAGGGCATATTTCCAACAGTCTCCCACTTGCACTAGAGTCAATAATCTAGTTACACTGTGATGAATCGAACACCCATAGAGTTTTGGTGTTGATCATGTTTCGCTCAAGGAAGAGGTTTAGTCAACGGATCTGCGACATTCAGATCTGTATGCACTTTGCAAATATCTATGTCTCCATCTTAAACATTTTCACGAATGGAGTTGAAGAGACGCTTGATGTGCCTGGTCTTCTTGTGAAACCTGGGCTCCTTGGCATGGGCAATAGCTCCAGTGTTGTCACAGAAGAGAGTCATCGGGCCCGACGCATTGGGAATAACTCCTAGGTCGGTAATGAACTCCTTCATCCAGATTGCTTCATGCGCTGCCTCCGAGGCTGCCATGTACTCCGCATCACATGTAGATCCCACGACGATGCTTTGCTTGCTACTGCACCAGCTTACTGCCCCACCATTCAAAATATACATGTATCCGGTTTGCGACTGATACGTCTCCAACGTATCTATAATTTTTTATTGTTCCATGCTATTATATTACCTGTTTTGAATGATTATGGGCTTCATTATACACTTTTATATTACTTTTGGGACTAACCTATTAACCAGAGGCCCACCCATATTGCTGTTTTATTGCCTGTTTCAGTATTTCGAAGAAAATGAATATCAAACGGAGTCCAAACGGAATGAAACCTTCGGCAACGTGATTTTTTGGAAGAATATCATCCAGGAGACGTGGAGTTCAAGTCAGAAGATACTCGAGGACTCCACGAGATAGGAGGGCGCCCCCCCCCTGTAGGGCGCGCCCCCTGTCTCGTGGACCCCTCGAGCACCCCCCGACCGACTTCTTTCGCCTATATAACCCTACGTACCCTAAAACTATCAAATATCAAGATAGATCAGGAGTTCCGCCGCCGCAAGCCTCTATAGCCACCAAAAACCTCTCGGGAGCCCTTCCCGGCACCCTGCCGGAGGGGGAATCCTTCACCGGTGGCCATCTTCATCAACCCGGCGCTCTCCATGACGAGGAGGGAGTAGTTCACCCTCGGGGCTGAGGGTATGTACTAGTAGCTATGTGTTTGATCTCCCTCTCTCATGTTCTCTCTCGTGTTCCCTCTATGGCACGATCTTGATGTATCCCGAGCTTTGCTATTGTAGTTGGATCTTATGATGTTTCTCCCCCTCTACTCTCTTGTGATGAATTGAGTTTTCCCCTTTGAAGTTATCTTATCAGATTGAGTCTTTTGTGAGAACACTTGATGTATGTCTTGCCGTGCTTATCTGTGGTGACAATGGGATATCATGTGCCTCTTGATGTATGTTTTGGTGACCAACTTGCGGGTTCCGCCCATGAACTTATGCATAGGGGTTGGCACACGTTCTTGACTATCCGGTAGAAACTTTGGGGCACTCTTTGAAGTACTTTGTGTTGGTCGAATAGATGAATCTGAGATTGTGTGATGCATATCGTATAATCATGCCCACGGATACTTGAGGTGATAATGGAGTATCTAGGTGACATTAGGGTTTTGGTTGATTTGTGTCTTAAGATGTTATTCTAGTATGAACTCTATGATGGATTGAGCGGAAAGAATAGCTTCATGTTATTTTACTATGAACTCTAGAATAGATTGATCTGAAAGAATAACTTTGAGGTGGTTTCATACCCTACCATAATCTCTTCGTTTGTTCTCCGCTATTAGTGGCTTTGGAGAGACTCTTTGTTGCATGTTGAGGGATTGTTATATTATCTATCTATGTTATTATTGTCGAGAGAACTTGCACTAGTGAAAGTATGAACCCTAGGCCTTGTTTCCTACCATTGCAATACCGTTTACGCTCACTTTTATCACTCGCTACCTTGCTGTTTTTATTATTTCAGATTACAAATACCTTTATCTACCATCCATACTGCACTTGTATCACCTTCTCTTCGCCGAACTAGTGCACCTATGCAATTTACCATTGTATTGGGTGTGTTGGGGACACAAGAGACTCTTTGTTATTTGGTTGCAGGGTTGTTTGAGAGAGACCATCTTCATCCTACGCCTGCTATGGATAGATAAATCTTAGGTCATCCACTTGAGGGAAATTTGCTACTGTCCTACAAACCTGTGCACTTGCAGGCCCAACAACATCTACAAGAAGAAGGTTGTGTAGTAGACATCAAGCTCTTTTCGGGCGCCGTTGCCGGGGAGGTGACTGCTTGAAGGTATATCTTTAGATCTTGCAATGAATCTTTTTGTTTCTTGTTTTTATCACTAGTTTAGTTTATAAAAGAAAACTACAAAACTAATGGAGTTAAGTTTGTATCGTACGCTTCGTCTTTTTAATATCTTTCGTGAATTTGATGGAAAGGAAAATTGTGCTCAAGTTCTATAAGGAGAATGCATTAGAATGTTTGGTACTATATCTTTGAATGATGAGCATGATTGCAATGTTGTTAGTATGAATTCCTTGAATATCCATGATGCTAATGATATGCAAAGCCACAAGCTTGGGGAAGCTATGTTTGATGAATATGATATTTTTTTATCCCCCAAGTTTTGATGAGAATATTTATTATGATGAAAGCATGCCTCCTATTTATGATGATTATATACATGAAAGTGGATTTGGAAGAGTGTCAGCTTTATTTAGTGATGATTCCACTATTTCGGAAGAGGTTCCAATTGATTATGAGAAAAAAGTTGCTATCTATGATGATTATTGTGATGACTTGTATGCTATTAAGAATAATGATAAACATGAAACTTGTCATCATGATTTTAGTTTTCAATTGGATTATGCCTCACATGATAATTATTTTTGTTGAGTTTGCTTCCACTACTATTCATGAGAAGAAATTTGCTTATGTGGAGAGTAGTGAATTTTCTATGCTTGTAGATCATGAAAAGAATGCTTTAGGTGCTGGTTATATTGTTTAATTCATTCATGATGCTACTGAAAATTATTATGAGGGAGGAACATATGCTTGTAGGAGTTGGAATAATGTCAAGTTTCCTCTCTATGTGCTTCAATTTTTGAACTTATGCTTGTTTTACCTTCCTATGCTAGTTGATCATTGTCCCCATAAGTTGTTTGATCACAAAATCCCTATGCATAGGAAGTGGGTTAGGCTTAAATGTGCTAGTCATATGCTTCATGATGCTCCCGTTATGTGTCAATTCTTATCTTTTATGTGAGCATCATTGCCATCATCATGCCTAGCTAAAAAGGCATTAAAGAAAAGCGCTTGTTGGGAGACAAACCAATATTTATCCTTACTATTTTTGTGTGTCCACGTGATTATTCTACTGTAGTAATCATGTTTTATAGCTTTTGTTTCAATAAAGTGCCAAGTAGAACCTTTGGGAAGACTTGGGTGAAGTTTATGTGATCTTGCTGTAGAAAACAGAAACTTATGCGCTCACGAGAATGGCTGCCATTGTTTACTGGAGAGTGATTTTAGGTTGATTCTTTTTGCAGATGATTAATAGACAAATTCCTCAGGTCCATCAATTTATTTCATAATTTTTGAGGTTCCATAAGTATACGTTTAGTACAGATTACTACAGACTGTTCTCTTTTTGACAGATTCTGTTTTCATTGTGTTGTTTGCTTATTTTGCTGCATCTATGGCTAGTATTAAGTGGTATGAACCATAGAGAAGTTAGAATACAGTAGATATTACACCAATATGAATTTAGAATGAGTTCATTACAGTACCTAAGTGGTGGTTTTATTTTCTTATACTAACGGAGCTTACGAGTTTTGTTTTGAGTTTTGTGTGGTCGAAGTTTTCAAGTTTTGGGTAAAGATTCGATGGACTATGGAATAAGGAGTGGAAAGAGCCTAAGCTTGGGGATGCCCAAGGCACCCCAAGGTACTATTCAAGGACAACCAAGCAACTAAGCTTGGGGATGCCCCGGATGGCATCCCCTCTTTCGTCTTCGTTCATCGGTAACTTTACTTGGAGCTATATTTTTATTCGCCATGTGATATGTGTTTTGCTTGGAGCGTCATTTTATTTTGCTAGTATTTGCTTTCTGTTAGTTATATTAATGTTTTTCATCTTTAGGTTCAATAAAAATGTCAAGGATAACCTTTGCCATGCTTATTTTGCTAGTATACATGTTGCTGTTTGAAAACAGAAAGTTTACCGCTGTTGCAAAAATTCCCTAGAAAAGTCAGAGAATGGTATAATGTTGAATCCTTTTGAATGTTGATATCTGATAAATTTATTACAGTGGGAATTTTCTATCATAATTTTTGGAGTTAGGGAAGTATGATGAATCTTGCATTCTTTACAGACTGTACTGTTTTGGCAGATTGTTGTTATGGTTGCATTGTTTGCATATGTTTGCTTGTTTAATGATTCTATTTGAGGATAGGAGTATTAAATATGCAGAGAAATTTAGTATTCAATGTTGAATAATAATGTTAGTGATTTGTTAAATTAGAAGATGATATGGTTTTGCATTGGTTTATAATAACCTATCTCATGAGTTCTTATTGAGTTTGTTGTAATGAAGCTTTTGATAAAAAGAGAAACCGTGACATGAAAGGAATTAAGGAGACACAAAAGCTCAAGCTTGGGGATGCCCAAGGCACCCCAAGATAATATTTCAAGAAGTCTCAAGCATCTAATCTTGGGGATGCCCCGGTAGGCATTCCACCTTTCTTCTTCAACAACTATCGGTTAGTATCGGTTGAGCCTAAGTTTTTGCTTCTTCACATGAGTTATGCTATCCTTGCATTGTCATTTTATTTTGCTTTGCTTGCTGTTTGAATAAGATACCAAGATCTGAAATTCTTTAACGAGAGAGACTCTTCACATAGTTGCATAATTATTTAGCTACTCATTGAACTTCACTTATATCTTTCGGAGTAGTTTGTCGTTTGCTCTAGTGCTTCACTTATATCTTTTAGAGCACGATGGTGGTTATATTTTGAAGAAATTGCTAGTCTCTCATGCTTCACTTATATTATTTTGAGAGTCTTAAACAGCATGGTAATTTGAATGAAAACTATCATAGGAAGTGAATTGGATGCTATGATCAATTTGATGCTTGATAATTGTTTTGAGATATGGAGGTAGTGATATTAAAGCCATGCTAGTTGGGTGATTATGAATTTAAAGAATGCTTGTGTTGAAGTTTGTGATTCCCGTAGCATGCACGTATGGTGAACCACTTTGTGATGAAGTTGGAGGACAATTTTATTTATTGAATGTCTTCCTTATGAGTGGCAGTCGGGGACGAGCGATGGTTTTTTCCTACCAATCTATCCCCCTAGGAGCATGCGCGTAGTGCTTTGGTTTTTGATGACTTCTAAATTTTTACAACAAGTATATGAGTTCTTTTGACTAATGTTGAGTCCATGGATTATACGCACCTCACCCTTCCACCATTGCTAGCCTCTCTTGTACCACGCAACTTTCGCCGGTACCATACACCCACTATATACCTTCCTCAAAACAGCCACCATACCTACCTATTATGGCATTTCCATAGCCATTCTGAGATATAATTCCATGCAACTTTCCACCGTTCCGTTCATATGACACACATTACTTTTGTCATATTGCTCTTTGCATGATCATGTAGTTGACATCGTATTGGTGGCAAAGCCACCATCATATTCTTCATACATGTCGCTCTTGATTCATTGCATATCCCGGTATACCGCCGGAGGCATTCACTTAGAGTCATATCTTGTTCTAGCTTTGAGTTGTAATTTTTGAGTTGTAAATCCATAAAAGTGTGATGATCTTCATTATTAGAGCATTGTCCCAGTGAGGAAAGGATGATGAAGACTATGATTCCCCCACAAGTCGGGATGAGACTTCGGACTTTACAAAAAGAAAAAAAAAGAAAGGCCAAAAAGAAAAAAAGAAAAAAAAAGAAAGGCCAAATAGAAAAAAAGAGAGAAAAGAAAAAAAATAAAATGAGAGAAAAAGAGAGAAGGGACAATGCTACTATCTCTTTTTCCACACTTGTGCTTCAAAATAGCACCATGATCTTCATGATAGAGAGTCTCATATGTTGTCACTTTCATATACTAGTGGGAATTTTTCATTATAGAACTTGGCTTGTATATTCCAATGATGGGCTTCCTCAAAGTGCCCTAGGTCTTCGTGATCAAGCAAGTTGGATGCACAGCCACTTAGTTCTTTTTGTTGAGATTTCATATATTTATAGCTCTAGTGCATCCGTTGCATGGCAATCCCTACTCACTCACATTGATATCTATTAATGGGCATCGCCATAGCCCGTTGATACGCCTAGTTGATGTCAGACTATCTTCTCCTTTTTGCCTTCCCCACAACCACCATTCTATTCCACATATAGTGCTATGTCCATGGCTCATGCTCATGTATTGCGTGAAAGTTGAAAGAGTTTGAGATTATTAAAGTATGAAACAATTGCTTGGCTCGTCATCGGGGTTGTGCATGATTAAATACTTTGTGTGATGAAGATAGAGCAATAGCCAGACTATATGATTTTGTAGGGATAACTTTCTTTGGCCATGTTATTTTGAGAAGACATGATTACTTTGATTAGTATGCTTGAAGTGTTACTATTTCTTTTATCAATATGAACTTTTATTTTGAATCATTTGGATCTGAACGTTCATACCACAATAAAGAGAAATTACATTGAGAATCATGCTAGGTAGCATTCCACATCAAAAATTCTGTTTTTATCATTTACCTACTCGAGGACGAGCAGGAATTAAGCTTGGGGATGCTTGATACGTCTCCAACGTATCTATAATTTTTGATTGTTCCATGCTATTATATTACCTGTTTTGAATGATTATGGGCTTTATTATACACTTTTATATTACTTCTGGGACTAACCTATTAACCGGAGGCCCAGCCCATATTGCTGTTTTATTGCCTGTTTCAGTATTTCGAAGAAAAGGAATATCAAACGGAGTCCAAACGGAATGAAACCTTCGGCAACGTGATTTTTTGGAAGAATATCATCCAGGAGACGTGGAGTTCAAGTCAGAAGATACTCGAGGACTCCACGAGATAGGAGGGCACCCCCCCTATAGGGCGCGCCCCCCTGTCTCGTGGACCCCTCAAGCACCCCCCGACTGACTTATTTCGCCTATATAACCCTACGTACCCTAAAACTATCGAATATCAAGATAGATCGGGAGTTCCGCCGTCACAAGCCTCTGTAGCGACCAAAAACCTCTCGGGAGCCCTTCCCGGCACCCTCCCGGAGGGGGAATCCTTCACCGGTGGCCATCTTCATCATCCCGGCGCTCTCCATGATGAGGAGGGAGTAGTTCACCCTCGGGGCTGAGGTATGTACCAGTAGCTATGTGTTTGATCTCCCTCTCTCGTGTTCTCTCTCGTGTTCCCTCTATGGCATGATCTTGATGTATCCCGAGCTTTGCTATTGTAGTTGGATCTTATGATGTTTCTCCCCCTCTACTCTCTTGTGATGAATTGAGTTTTCCCCTTTGAAGTTATCTTATTGGATTGAGTCTTTTATGAGAACACTTGATGTATGTCTTGCCGTGCTTATCTGTGGTGACAATGGGATATCATGTGCCTCTTGATGTATGTTTTGGTGACCAACTTGCGGGTTCCGCCCATGAACTTATGCATAGGGGTTGGCACACGTTCTTGACTCTCCGGTAGAAACTTTGGGGCACTCTTTGAAGTACTTTGTGTTGGTTGAATAGATGAATCTGAGATTGTGTGATGCATATCATATAATCATGCCCACGGATACTTGAGGTGACAATGGAGTATCTAGGTGACATTAGGGTTTTGGTTGATTTTTGTCTTAAGGTGTTATTCTAGTATGAACTCTATGATGGATTGAGCGGAAAGAATAGCTTCATGTTATTTTACTACGAACTCTTGAATAGATTGATCCGAAAGAATAACTTTGAGGTGGTTTCGTACCCTACCATAATCTCTTTGTTTGTTCTCCGCCATTAGTGGGTTTGGAGTGACTCTTTGTTGCATGTTGAGGGATTGCTATATGATCTATCTATGTTATTATTGTTGAGAGAACTTGCACTAGTGAAAGTATGAACCCTAGGCCTTGTTTCCTACCATTGCAATACCATTTACGCTCACTTTTATCGCTCGCTACCTTGCTATTTTTATTATTTCAGATTACAAATACCTTTATCTACCATCCATATTGCACTTGTATCACCTTCTCTTCGCCGAACTAGTGCACCTATACAATTTACCATTGTATTGGGTGTGTTGGGGACACAAGAGACTCTTTGTTATTTGGTTGCAGGGTTGTTTGAGAGAGACCATCTTCATCCTACGCCTCCTACGGATTGATAAACCTTAGGTCATCCACTTTAGGGAAATTTGCTACTGTCCTACAAACCTGTGCACTTGCAGGCCCAACAACGTCTACAAGAAGAAGGTTGTGTAGTAGACATCAGTGACTTGGAGTCATCCAGATCTGTGTCGAAGCTAGCATCCACGTAACCCTCTACGACGAGCTCTTCGTCACCTCCATAAACGAGAAACATATCCTTAGTCCTTTTCAGGTACTTCAGGATATTCTTGACCGTTGTCCAATGTTCCATGCCGGGATTACTTTGGTACCTTGCTACAAAACTTACGGCAAGGTTTACATCAGCTCTAGTACACGGCATGGCATACATAATAGACCCTATGGCCGAGTCATAGGGGATGACACTCATCTTTTCTCTATATTCTGCCGTGGTCGGGCATTGAGTCGAGCTCAATTTCACACCTTGCAACACATGCAAGAACCCCTTCTTGGACTGATCCATATTAACTTCTTCAATATCTTATCAAGGTATGTGCTTTGTGAAAGACCTACGAGGCGTCTTGATCTATCTCTATAGATCTTGATGCCTAATATGCAAGCAGCTTCTCCAAGGTCCTTCATTGAAAAACACTTATTCAAGTAGGCCTTTATGATGTCCAAAAGTTCTATATCATTTCCCATCAACACTATGTCATCCACATATAATATGAGAAATGCTACAGAGCTCCCACTCACTTTCTTGTAAACACGGGCTTCTCCATAAGTCTGCATAAACCCAAACGCTTTGATCATTTCATCAAAGCGAATGTTCCAACTCCGAGATGCTTGCACCAGCCCATTGATGGAGCGCTGGAGCTTGCATACCTTGTTAGCATTCTTAGGATCGACAAAACCTTCCGGCTGCATCATATACAATTCTTCCTTGAGATAGCCGTTAAGGAATGCCATTTTGACGTCCATTTGCCATATCTCATAATCATAGAATGTGGCAATTGCTAACATGATTCGGACGGACTTCAGCTTCGCTACGGGTGAGAAGGTCTCATCGTAGTCAACCCCTTGAACTTGTCGATAACCCTTAGCGACAAGTCGAGCTTTATAGATGGTAACATTACCATCCGCGTCCGTCTTCTTCTTAAAGATCCATTTATTTTCTATCGCTCGCTGATCATCGGGCAAGTCTGTCAAAGTCCATACTTTGTTTTCATACATGGATCCTATCTCGGATTGCATGGCTTCAAGCCATTATTGAGGCTTAAAACTAATCATGTAGGTAAATGTAGAGGTAGTGTGCCGACGGCGATCACATAGACCTTGGAATCATTCCCGACGCAGATCGTCACCTCGTCCTTCGCCGGTCTCTGCTTATTCCGCAACTCCTGTTTTGAGTTACAAATATGAGCAACCGCACTGGTATCAAATACCCAGGACCTACTACGAGTACTGGTAAGATACACATCAATAACATGTATATCACATATACCTTTGGTGTTGTCAACCTTCTTGTCCGCTAAGTACTTGGGGCAGTTCCGCTTCCAGTGACCATTTCCCTTGCAATAAAAGCACCCAGTCTCAGGTTTGGGTCCTTGCTTTGGCTTCTTCCCGGCAACTGGCTTACCGGGCGCGGCAACTCCCTTGCCGTCCTTCTTGAAGTTCTTTTTACCCTTGCCTTTCTTGAAACTAGTGGTTTTATTGACCATCAACACTTGATGTTCCTTTTTGATCTCCACCTCCGCTGATTTCAGCATTGATAATACCTCAGGAATGGTTTTCACCATCCCCTGCATATTGTAATTCATCACAAAGCTCTTGTAGCTAGGTGGGAGCGACTGAAGGATTCTGTCAATGACTGCATCATCGGGGAGATTAACACCCACCTGATACAAGAGGTTGTGCAACCCAGACATTTTGAGTATGTGCTCGCTGACAGAACTATTCTCCTCCATCTTACAACTGTAGAACTTGTCAGAGACTTCATATCTCTCGACCCGGGCATGAGCTTGGAAAACCATTTTCACCTCTTGGAACATCTCATATGCTCTGTGCTACTCAAAACGCTTTTGGAGCCCCGGTTCTAAGCTGTAAAGCATGCCGCACTAAACTAGGGAGTAATCATCACTACGCGACTGCCAGGCGTTCATAACGTCTTGAGTTGCTGGGAAAACGGGTGCTTCACCTAGCAGTGCATCTAGGACATATGCTCTTTTGGCAGTTATGAGGATGATCCTCAAGTTCCGGACCCAGTCCGTATAGTTGCTACCAGTGTCTTTCAGCTTGGTTTTCTATAGGAACGCGTTGAAGTTGAGGGAAACATTAGCGTGGGCCATTTGATCTACAAGACATATTGCAAAGATTTTAGACTAAGTTCATGATAATTAAGTTTATCTAATCAAATTATCTAATGAACTCCCACTCAGATAGAAATCCCTCTAGTCATCTAAGTGATACATGATCCGAGTCAACTAGGTTGTGTCCGATCATCACGTGAGACGGACTAGTCATCATCGGTGAACATCTTCGTGTTGATCGTATCTTCTATACGACTCATGTTCGACCTTTCGGTCTCTTGTGCTCCGATGCCATGTTTGTACATGCTAGGCTCGTCAAGTCAACCTAAGTGTTTTGCATGTGTAAATCTGGCTTACACCCATTGTATGCGAACGTTAGAATCTATCACACCCGATCATCACGTGGTGCTTCGAAACAACGAACTTTCACAATGGTGCACAATTAAGGGGAACACTTTCTTGAAATTTTATGAGGGATCATCTTATTTATGCTACCGTCGTTCTAAGCAAATACGATGCAAAAACATGATAAACATCACATGCAATCAAATAGTGACATGATATGGCCAATATCATTTTGCTCCTTTTGATCTCAATCTTCGGGGCGCCATGATCACCATCGTCACTGGCATGACACCATGATCTCCATCATCATGATCTCCATCATCGTGTCTCCATGAAGTTGTCTCACCAACTATTACTTCTACTACTATGGCTAACGGTTTAGCAATAAAGTAAAGCAATTACATGGCGTTATTCAATGACACGCAGGTCATACAATAAATAAAGACAACTCCTATGGCTCCTGCCAGTTGTCATACTTATCGACATGCAAGTCATGATTCCTATTACAAGAACATGATCAATTTCATAAATCACATATATTTCATTCATCACATCCTTTATGGCTATATCACATCACACGGATATGCTGCAAAAACAAGTAAAACGTCCTCTAATTGTTGTTGCAAGTTTTTACGTGGCTGTTATAGGTTTGTAGGAAGAACATTTCTTACCTACACCAAAAACCACAACGTGATATGCCAATTGCTATTTACCCTTCATAAGGACCCTTTTCATTGAATCCAATCCGACTAAAGTGGGAGAGACAGACACCCGCTAGCCACCTTATGCAACTATTGCATGTCAGTCGGTGGAACCTGTCTCACGTAAGCGTACGTGTAAGGTTGGTCCGGGCCGCTTCATCCCACGATGCCGCCAAAAAAAGATAATACTAGTAGTGGCAAGTAAATTGAAAAAATCGACGCCCACAACAAACTTGTGTTCTACTTGTGCATAGAAACTACGCATAAACCTAGCTCATGATGCCACTATTGGGGATCGTTGCAGAAATTAAAAAAATTCTACGCATCACCAAGATCAATATATGGAGTAACTAGCAACGAGGGAGAGGGGAGTGCATCTTCATACCCTTGAAGATCGCGAGACGGAAGCGTTGCAAGAACGCGGATGAAGGAGTCGTACTCGTAGCGATTCAGATCGCGGCGGATTTTGATCTAAGCGCCGAACAACAGCACCTCCGCGTTCAACACACGTGCAGCCCAGTGACGTCTCCCGCACCTTGATCCAGCAAGGAGGAGGGAGAGGTTGAGTAAGATGGCTCCAGCAGTAGCACAACGGCGTGGTAGTGATGGAGTGACAGTTCTCCAGCAGGGCTTCGCCAAGCTCACGCGGAGGAGGAGAGGTGTTGGGGAGGGGAGGGGCTGCGCCTTGGATGTGTTGCTGCAGCCCTCCCTCCACCCCTCTATTTATTGGGAGAAGGGGGAAGGGGGCTGGCCCCTCTAGATGAGATCTAGAGGGGGGGCGGCAGCCAAGGGGGGAGGGGACTTGCCCCCCAAGCCAAGGGGGGCGCCCCCCTTAGGGTTCCCCCCAACCCTAGGCGCATGGGCCCTATGGGAGGATGGCTCCCAGCCCACGTAGGGGCTGGTTCCCTTCCACCTACAGCCCATAAGGCCCTCCGGGGCAGGTGGACCCTCCCGGTGGACCCCCCGAACCCCTCCGGTGGTCCCGGTACAATATCGATATACCCCCGAATATTTTCGGTGACCGTATGATGACTTCCCATATATAAATCTTCACCTCCGGACCATTCCGGAACTCCTCGTGACATTCGGGATCTCATCGGGGACTCCGAACAACATTCGGTAATCACATACAAATCTTCCCTATAACCCTAGCGTCATCGAACCTTAAGTGTGTAGACCCTACGGGTTCGGGAATCATGCAGACATGACCGAGACAGCTCTCTGGCCAATAACCAACAGCGGGATCTGGATACCCATGTTGGCTCCCACATGTTCCATGATGATCTCATCGGATGAACCACTATGTCGAGGATTCAAGCAATCCCGTATACAATTCCCTTTGTCAATTGGTACGTTACTTGCCCGAGATTCAATCATCGGTATCCCAATACCTCATTCAATCTCGTTACCGGCAAGTCACTTCACTCGTTCCGTAATGCATGATCCCGTGACCAACTACTTAGTCACATTGAGCTTATTATGATGATGTATTACCGAGCGGGCCCAGAGATACCTCTCCGTCATACGGAGTGACAAATCCCAGTCTCGATTCATGCCAACCCAACTGACACTTTCGGAGATACCTGTAGTGCACCTTTATAGTCAGCCAGTTACGTTGTGACGTTTGGTACACCCAAAGCACTCCTACGGTGTCCGGGAGTTACACAATCTCATGGTCTAAGGAAATGATACTTGACATTAGAAAAACTTTAGCAAACGAACTACACGATCTTGTGCTATGCTTAGGATTGGGTCTTGTCCATCACATCATTCTCCTAATGATGTGATCCCGTTATCAATGACATCCAATGTTCATAGTCAGGAAACCATGACCATCTGTTGATCAACGAGCTAGTCAACTAGAGGCTCACTAGGGACATGTTGTGGTCTATGTATTCACACATGTATCACGGTTTCCGGTTAATACAATTACAGCATGAACAATAGACAATTATCATGAATAAGGAAATATAATAATAACCATTTTATTATTGCCTCTAGGGCATATTTCCAACATGAGGCCCTTATCTCCTTTCCCGTATGGCCCATTAAGGACCATTACTTCCCCCGGCGAATTCCCGTAACTCTCCGGTACTCCGAAAAATACCCGAATCACTCGGAACCTTTCTAATGTCCGAATATAGCCTTCCAATATATTGATCTTTACGTCTCAACCATTTCAAGACTCCTCGTCATGTCCATGATTTCATCCGGGACTCCGAACAAACTTCGGTCATCAAATCACATAACTCATAATACAAATCGTCATCGAACGCTAAGCGTGCAGACCCTACGAGTTCGAGAACTATGTAGACATGGCCGAGACACATCTTCGGTCAATAAACAATAGCGGAACCTGGATGCTCATATTGGTTCCTACATATTCTACGAAGATATTTATCAGTCATTCCACATAACAACATATGATGTTCCCTTTGTCATCGGTATGTTACTTGCCCGAGATTCGGTCGTCAGTATCATCATACGTAGTTCAATCTCGTTACCGGTAAAGTCTCTTTACTCGTTCCATAATACTTCATCCCGCAACTAACTCATTAGTCACAATGCTTGCAAGACTTATAGTGATGAGTATTACCGAGAGGGCCCAGAGATACCTCTCCGGAAGACGGAGTGACAAATCCTAATCTCGATCTATGCCAACCCAACAAACACCTTTGGAGACACCTGTAGAGCACCTATATAATCATCCGTCTATGTTGTGATGTTTGGTAGCACACAAAGTGTTCCTCCGGTATTCAGGAGTTGCATAATCTCATAGTCTGAGGAACATGTATAAGTCATTAAGAGAGCAGTAGCGTTGAAACTATAATGATCATAATGCTAAGCTAATGGATGGGTCATGTCCATCACATCATTCTCCTAATGATGTGATCCCATTCATCAAATGACAACACATGTCTATGGTTAGGAAACATAACCATCTTTGATTAACGAGCTAGTTAAGTAGAGGCATACTAGGGACACTATGTTTTGTCTATGTATTCACACATGTACTAAGTTTCCGGTTAATACAATTCTAGCATGAATAATAAACATTTATCATGAAATAATGAAATAAATAATAACTTTATTATTGTCTCTAGGGCATATTTCCTTCACAAGGCTATTGCGGCTCTTTTCTTGCTGCTCTTTTCCTACTGCTTCTGCTCTTTTTTTGCTGCTAAGATTGCTTCTGCCTCTTCTATAAAGGCTATGGTCTGTTCAACTAGCTCACGATCGATAGATAGAGCTATAGGAAGCCGTCCTTCTGCCTGCCGGCGTTCCTTGCTCATGTGAGGGATCGAGTAGTCTATCGCTCCTTTGTTTCTCATTACCTCTCGGATGCATGACTGCAGCGTCAAGAAGCTTCTAGCTAGCTTATCAACAGGGTAGTTTCAATATTCCTCCTCCACACCTTTTATCAGTTCCCTGATGCTTTGAGGTGCTCTGCTATCGATGTGGGACTGGAGAGACCTGAATATGCAGAGATCAAGAATGTTCATGTCAGGACTGTTTGGAGGTTGTTGAAGCAACTTAATATCCAAATCAGTATGTTCTATGACTTGTCGGAAAACCGGGTCATCGGGAAGAATATGTGGTGTGGCATTATCTTGTTGGATATAGATTGTCCGTCCTTCATCTTCGTCCGGCCAACGCTCTTGGATCGCAGGAATAAGTTTCTCACACATGTAATACCTCATTACATCTCGTGTGACTTTCAATGATTTGAGCTCGAGTGTCCCTTTATCTCTATTTTCACTGGTTCTTTGAGCAGGAGACTCTGTGACAAATGCCCAATTGTCGAGCTTTCCATCAAACGTGACCTCACCACCTTTGTCGTATCTTGGTTTAGCCACGGTAGCGAGAAACATCACCTTGGCAATGCTATCCTTATGATGCAAGGTGCACAAGGGGTCGGGTTCTTCGGGAAGCAAATATTAGTTGTTCACCTCCCCAGTCATGTTGAACCACTTTTCGTCCATGTAGGCTATGTTGTCTAATTCCCGTGTCGCAGACCAATAATCTTCACACATAGCCAATCACCATTTCAATCTCTTTACAATGTTGGATAGGTTTAAGTGGGGCCTCACCTTATTACTGTGACGCCTCAAATGACCCCACTCGAACATTGAGTGTGAGGTCGTGCAGCTTACACCCAATGCCTTTGACAGACCTCACAATGTTCTCCTTCTGTTCAATGGGATTGTCACCACCCTTGACAAATCCAAATCTTTCCGCTTGCGGCCAACTCTACCCGGCTTTTGATTTGAGACATCAACTTTCTCCCCTTGTTCAATCTGTTTAAGAGCTCTTTCCCATATTCTCTCAACAGTTCTGACGGTTGTATCGAGTAGTCTAGCAATGACCTCCTTGTCTTTTTTCAGAACTTGTCCATTTGGGGTATTGATCACCGTGAGTGCAAAATAAATACCATATCTCTCCTCATTTGTGAGTTCTCTGCCTTCCCCATGAATTGGTTTCTGTACAGCACTTGCTTCCTCATGAATTGCTTCCTCTACACCACTTGCTTCTTCATGAATTGGTTCCTCTACACCACTTGCTTCTTCCCCTATCAAATAAGGAGCAAAAGATAAGTCATCTAGCTATTGCAAATAATAGGAGTAGATCATGAAAATGAAAATACAAATGCAAAAGTTTTGGAGGTAGTACATGTTGCTTCATTATTGACTGGTTCTTCATTGTTGTATAGTTATTGACTGTTGTGTTCTTCATGTTGATCTGCAGGTTCTGAGGCATCATCTTGTGGAGGACTCATGTTGAGATCAATCCCAAACATCATTGCGGTGGTGGAGCACTTGCTCAGGTAACTGTTCATGATCCAATAAGAAAGAACATTCTAGTCAAGATAAATACTCAAACAATTGCTAGCAGATCTGGTAGTACATGATCAATAGATGCAGATCTGGAGTAGGATATTGCTGTCAGTAGACCCCTTCACAAACAATTTATGAAGTTGCCCACTCAGTACATGAAAGCAAGCTAAAAAATGCTCAAGCTTACAGATAATGCATTTTTTGAATCTGATGAATGTAAAGGAATCTGATGTGGTGTAAAGGAATCATTTCATACCAAATATATTGTCTTGCCTTTGATTCAAGGATTTTTTTAGGTACATGAAACATGCTCAAGCTTACAGATAATGCATGAAGTATCAGGATGTGGTGTCTATCTTAGTAGTCTTAGCTTTAGAAGGTAAAATGGACAAATGATCCCTTCTAATGGCATACATTTTGTTGTGATTTTTTTCATCAGTTATCTTTTCAACTTATTATTATAGCTGATGCTGGCAGCAGATATCTTTGACTGATAAGAGGTGCTTTGCAAAACTATACTTGGTTGTTAATATAATATCCTCTGATTTCCTTGAATAATAAGGTTAGTTCTTTCAGACTACACTAATGGTTGGTTTTAGCAAGCAAATCATTGTTTGTTTTAACAGGCAAAAGCAGCCTCCCCAATTTCTGATATGGGGCTAAGTGCTTATTTTGGGACTAACATGGCTTGATGTAATTGTGCACTCATAATGAATCTGCTGAGAAAAACTTTGTTAGCTCGATTTGTTTTCAAGCTATGGATCCCCTCATCATGTTATTTCTTACTTTCTACTTCAAGACAAACAAAGCATCACTAGCTGCAACTTCAAGTATTGGTCTATTGTTGTCAGACTTTTCATTATTGCTAACTGCCCAACTCTTTGAGTTTTTTCAGTAACAGTAACTGATGATGCTAGCAGTTAACTCCATTGATGATGCTGACAGTAACCTTTACTTGCTTGAGAATGACACAGTAACACAACTTGCTACTATAGCAGTAACACTACAGATTCAACTTTTGTTTTGATAAATCATGGAGTAACACACTGGAAAATCATGGATACAGTAAATTAATCCATGATTTAGTGTAAAATTAAAGACAATCAGCCAATTCAAGGAGTGTTCTCTGCTTGCCTGGCAATAATTCAGATAAACAAGTGTTCTTTGCCGTGACTTGCTAATACTCCTGATTGCAGATGATACAATGACAATGGATCAATTCGAGCAGTGGCTGATTACTACCTTTGTTCTTTACTCACAATTCAGAGATCAAAGACAAAACAGAGGATCAATTCGAGCAGTGGCTGATTACTCCCTTTGTTCTTTACTCACAATTCAGAGATCAAAGACAAAACAGAGGATCAATTCGAGCGAAGCCAGGAAATGACTGAATATTTCCAGCATCCAAAAGGGAGCCATCCAACAGGGGGCGGGGCGCGGAATACCAGCAGCAACAACAGAGGCGGGGGCGGGCGCGACCGTCGGAGCAGGACCAGCGCGGAGAGGAGGACCCTGGCCTTGGAGGGGAGGTTGAGCAGGGACAACGCGGCGACGAACACCCTGGGCCAGAGCGGCGGTGAAGACCCAACGCCGCGACGGCGGCCAGAATTGTCAGCAGCGACGACTCCCAACGTGGACGAAATCAAGGACCCAGTCGTTGATTTTGTGCTTCTCGGCACGATTCAGAGGGAGGTGACTGTTGGAGCAATCCCGCCGCTCAGGTAGGCGAGGGCACAACCATGGCGGCTGCGCAGGTGGGCGGCGGCGCAGGCCGCGTCCGTGGAGGTCCTGCGCGTCTCCTCCGTGACGACGCAGGTCGTCTCCTGCACATGCGGCTGGGTTCTGTGAAGCGCGAAGATTCTAGATGGGTGCTGAGGAGAACGGGGGACGGGGGAGGAAGACGGGGGATGGTGGCCGGAGCCGGCGACGCGTGAGCGACGGTGTCGAACTAAGGAAGGAGACGGGGGCGTTTTTCAAATGATTTGAAAAGTATCAGGACATGTTTGCAAAATGTACAATGTACAACATGCGCGACAACTAAATCGGAACGGAGGGAGTAGCATCTTTGGAGGCACATGCTTGTAATGAAGCACTTGTGTTAGCAAAGGACCTCAACACCCAGCGCTTGGTGATTGCTTTAGATTGTCTAGAGGTTGTTTCAAACATCAAGAAAGGGGCGGCATCGGTTTACGCCTCAGTCCCGAGTGAAATTAA
Source organism: Triticum aestivum (assembly GCF_018294505.1). NCBI lineage: Eukaryota > Viridiplantae > Streptophyta > Magnoliopsida > Poales > Poaceae > Triticum > Triticum aestivum. The sequence goes on along the minus strand of NC_057795.1, from coordinate 602,258,378 downwards.
GCATAGAAGTAGAGAGTTCATGGATGTTTCTTTTGGTTTTGAACCTAGAGAATGCAATGCTGAAGCACATGCATTAGTTAGAGCATTACTAGTAGAACCCTTAAACCCTCACTAGCATTTTAAGGGTCCAAAAATGATCTTTTTTGTGCATTTTTACGGGTTGAAAAACAGGGGCAAAGATTAGAACCCTCAAATCCAACCCTTATAACGGAATATTCCCCATCGTTGCGCGCGGGAGGTCGACGGGGTGGCCGCCGGCGACGGGGCGACTAGCAGCGGCGGTCGCGGGCCTGGGCGCGGGAGTTGGGGAGGATTTTTCCCTCCCGCGCGAGGATATCCGCCAAATGAGGGTTGGGGTATGTTTTGCTCCCCAACCCTTACTTTTGAGGATTGGGAGAGGGTTTGAGGGTTGGACCTTTAAATTTTTTTGAGGGTTTGAGGGTTAAGGGGTTCTAGTCTACGGCTTTTTTTCGACAAAAACTGTAAAAAAAACAGTTATTTTTAGGGGTTTGAGGGTTTGAGGACTCTACTAGTAATGCTCTTAAGGACATCTCCAAGGGGGATCCGTAAACCGCCTGCATCCGTTCGGAATGCAGAAGCCATCCAACCGCTACAGAGGCATTGCCGGACGTCCGCAACCAGCACCCACGCGCCTGCTCGACGAAGTTGTCCACCCTAGAGCCGTTTCTACCCAGGTACACCCCGCCCATGTCGACGACCTCCATGACGGATACCAAGCCCGACAGGTGTTCGATCAAATGCCATTGAGCTTATTTTCGAATGTTATCTCGTTTTGTAGAGTATGAAAGATGGTGAGCTACTCGACCATTTACGTGTTCACACTGTTGGATGAAGTCGAAGGGGGGGGGTATGTGTGGAACAACGTGATCCGTTTATGAAAAACTTGTTGGACATCCGCGGTCTAGTTGAATTAGAGATATTGTTGTACTGGACTTAATTTGCATGGTATGTATGGATGATTTGTGCTATTTTCTATCCGAACTTTGATGAACATCGGCCTGTTTGCATGAATTTCGTCCGGTTCGTTAAAATACGTTTTGAAATATATGTGGCTGCGGCTGTGGTTGGATGTCGACCTCCCGTATACGTGTCTCCTGAGTGTGTTGAGTTTTAAATAAAGAACCTAGTTCACCTAAAAAAGGGTGAACAGCTCACCAACGGAGTCTGCGTCACACACGCCCACGAGGTGAACGCGAGCTCCCCACCCTCCGTCTCGGTCTCGCTCAACCGATTTGCCGCACCGAACGTGCACGCCTCCGGCGCACGCGAATCTCCGCGCGCCACGAGCCCGTGGACAGTGGGCCCCACGCGCGACGTGAATCCCCCAGCCCCAGCCCAGCCTCCGCTTCCCCTCTCCCTCCTCCTCCCCCGTCCACCCCGTGACAGGCGCATCTGCCATCCCCCGATTCGATCCTCCCGGCCGCGCCCCGCCGCAACCCATCCGTTGCCGCACCGCCGCCGCACCGCCGCCTGCGCC
>NC_057795.1:602251107-602256447 GCF_018294505.1 Triticum aestivum | reverse complement strand
GTCAGCCCCCGCCGCATCTCCTCTCTACCCCTTCTTCTGCCCTCCCCTACGGCGGCCGCCGCCGAATCCAGCCGCCCGTCTGGGGCAAACTGGGCCCGTCAAGCTCCGCTCCGCTCTGCCCCTCGCCTGCCGAGCTGCTCGCCGATCCGAGCCGCTCCGCTCGTGCCGCCGCGCTCCACCCCGCCCGCCTCCCCAGATCCGGGAGCCCGCGCCCTCCCCTGTGCGCGTGCGCGTGCGGCCGCGCCGCAATCTCGCCAGTCCAATCGCGCCGGATTGTGTTTCCGGAGAAGAAACGTTTGCGTTGGGTGGGATCGGCAAGCGACCCGAGCCTCCTTCCACTCCTCGTTTCATCAATCCACAAATCGCGCCTAGCTTCCGTCTCTGGTCTGCCGCACCAAGTGTGGCCGCCCACGCATGTGTAGATCCGACCGTAGCTATGGCACCCCTGAGCTGGTGATAATAGCTTTTAATTCCTTTTTTTGCTTTGCCGCTGAATCGCTTGGCTGTGATTTATTTTAGGTCGACGATGGACGCAGCAGGCAGAGATGCCAACCCGCTGGCCGGCTACCGGATAGGCAAAACCCTCGGCATCGGGTCCTTTGGTAAGGTGAAGATCGCCGAGCATATAATTACGGGCCACAAGGTCGCAATCAAGATCCTCAATCGCCGTAAGATCAAGAGCATGGAGATGGAAGAGAAAGGTTGGTCATCGCTCATTCTGTTCAGAAAGCTTGTTTCTGTTTCTGGAGTACCTACAGTGTACATAGATTTGCGCCCGTTGAGAAAAGCTCATCAGAGGGCCATCTGCGTGTTTCTGCTGTAAGGTAGAAAGTAGAAACTGTCAAACACTTCATCCTTATTTCTGTTATAATCCTGTGATGCTTTAGCAATCAACTTGCAAGTTTTCATTTGGCTGTTGTCGATATCTAGTTTAAGTATGAGAATTGTCCATCCATAGTTTCTTGAATTTGTTATGTTAGAAGTTCCTGTTTGTGACTTCCCTGATCAACATGTACCCGTACTTTTCCCACTTTTGCTGTTTTGTACTTTGTAAAATCTCAGTTTTTTTTTGCTATTTTACAGCAAAAAGAAAAACCAGTATACTAAGATTATTTATGCATCCTCATATCATACGGTATTATGAGGTCATACATACCCCAGTGGATATTTATGTTGCTATGGAGGGGTGGATGAACGAGCTGCTCGTTAAGCTCGTGCTCATTAAGACTCGGGTCGTTAAGCTTAACGAGCAAAAATCCCTCCTAGGCTCTGTTAAGCTCGTGAGTGTTTGCGAGCGCTCGTTAACAGACTACGATGTGTTACGACCTACATTTTGAGAGTGTGTGTGTGACTTTTATGAAGGAGTATGGTGACTACAGGAGGAGGTGCCCTAGTTTCCTGCCTCCTATGGGCTATGTTAGGTCGATTTGATTGAATAGATGGACCGAGGTGTCGCGAAAATGTTGTCACCTAAGAAAAGAATATGTGTTGTGTTGTACTAGCGAGCTCAACGAGCTGTCGTGAGACTCGTTAAGTTTAACGAGCTGAAATCAGTGATTGGCTTTGTTCATTAAGAAGTGACCTACGAGCTTAATTAGCCAAGCTATCGATCGCTCATTAGGCTCTCGAGCTACGAGCTAGTGATTGACTCCGTATGTTAAATCTGAAGAGTTGGTTGATTACATTGTTTGATTTGCATGTTTCTAGTAGAAGGTAGAAAGCACAACCTCTCAAACTATTCAACCTTATTTGTGTTATAAACCTATGATGCTTTAGTAATCAACTTGCAAATTTCTGTTGGCTGATGTGTCTAGTATAAGTATCACAATCAATAGCTTGTTGATTTTTTTACATTATAAAAGCTGCTGTTTGTTACTTTGCTGATTGACATATACTTGTATTCTTGCCACTATTGTTGTTTTGCACTTGCTCAATTCTCAGTTTTTTTTTGCCAATTTACAGTGAAAAGAGAAATCAAGATACTGAGGTTATTTATGCATCCTCATATCATACGACTTTATGAGGTCATAGATACCCCAGCGGATATTTATGTTGTTATGGAGTATGTTAAATCTGGGGAGTTGTTTGATTACATTGTTGAGAAGGGAAGGTTACAAGAGGAAGAAGCTCGTCGCTTTTTCCAGCAAGTACGTTTCTTTCACTTCCCTGAATTCATTGCAAAGATTGGGTCAAGCCCTTTTATTGATTTATTCTACAGTTATAAATTCAGTATGCTACCATTAGCTAATATAAAGTACATGTCATGTTTGTTAGTCATATTTGTCACTGTAGATACTTTGTTTTTGCCTGCTTCTATCATAATATCATTGTGTATCAACATTATTCACTGCTTATGGTACGCTATTTATTTGTTTCACCTTTCATACAGATTATATCTGGTGTGGAATATTGCCATAGAAATATGGTGGTTCACCGTGATCTGAAGCCAGAGAACCTTCTGTTGGATTCGAAATGTAATGTTAAGATTGCAGATTTTGGCTTAAGTAATGTTATGCGTGACGGCCACTTTCTGAAGACTAGTTGTGGTAGCCCAAATTATGCAGCACCCGAGGTATATCTCTAGAATAGCTTGTTTGACACTTCACAGGGTTAATAAATGTTGATATTGTGATAATGTGTCACAACTCTGATACCAGACAATGTTTTCTACATTTGCTTAGGTGATATCAGGTAAACTGTACGCTGGCCCTGAAGTTGATGTTTGGAGCTGTGGTGTTATTCTGTATGCCCTTCTTTGTGGCACTCTTCCATTTGATGATGAGAACATACCAAACCTTTTTAAGAAAATAAAGGTTAGCAACTATCTTCTTCAGTTTACTGAAAAATGTGCTATACCATTTCATCTTATATCCAGTGAATAAGTTATCTTTTTTGTCATTATAGGGGGGAATATACACCCTTCCTAGTCACTTGTCTCCTTTAGCAAGAGATTTGATCCCAAGAATGCTGGTTGTTGATCCTATGAAGAGGATTACCATACGTGAAATCCGTGAACATTCATGGTTCAAAGCTAGACTTCCACGCTATTTGGCCGTGCCTCCTCCAGACACTGCACAACAAGTCAAAAAGGTATGCTGATGATGCTGTGTATCAACATGAACTTTAAGATTTTTGCAACCTTTGCTCTTATGGCATTCTATAACAGTGGTGAATATATTTATTTTTCTTTATCTTTGTGTATTCATATATGTACAAAATGGGAGTCCTTTCTGCGTTATTACACTTTCTTTATGCATGTTCAGGAGTAATTTTGACGTCACTATGAATTTTGTAGCTTGACGATGAAACTCTGAATGATGTTATCAAAATGGGATTTGACAAGAATCAGCTCACTGAATCTCTTCAAAAGAGATTGCAAAATGAGGTATTTGCATTACTCTGTTCTTTTTGGTTGTTCTTAATGGAACAATTACTAAATTCTACCTGTGCAGGCGACAGTTGCATATTATTTACTCCTGGACAATAAGCTTCGTACAACCAGTGGCTACCTTGGAGCCGAGTATCAAGAGTCAATGGTGTGTTGGGAGTTTTTTTTCTCATTTGTATAGCTTGTGCTGTAGATTGCAATTGCTCTTGTACTCGTACTGCTACTCATTTGCTGTGCTTTCTGTGATATGCAGGACTCATCTTTCTCCCAAGTTTCACCTGAAACACCAAGTTCAGCATCTGAAGCTCGGCAGTATGGTTCTCCAGGGTTTGGCTTGAGGCACCATTTTGCAGCTGAGAGGAAATGGGCTCTTGGTCTTCAGGTAATTTTGGTTTGAAATTCATCTTGCTATAACTGAAGCCGAAATCCTTAGATTTTCTTACTTTATGATATTTGACAGTCTCGAGCACATCCACGAGAAATCATAACTGAAGTGCTTAAAGCTCTGCAAGAGCTAAATGTTTGCTGGAAGAAGATTGGGCACTATAACATGAAGTGCAGGTGGAGTCCTGGCTTTGTTGAGACTATGATGCATAACAACAATGGCTTCGGTGTGGAATCTGCTATAATTGAAGCTGATGGCCTCAGTGACAAATCAACCCACATCGTGAAGTTTGAAATTCAGGTACCCTTCTAATCTTAACCATCTGCCGTTAGTTTGTGAGCTGGTCCTGATTTGCAAATTTGCCATGTGGTTATGTGAACAATCTAATGCATAAGCCTCAGCGTTGACATGTTTTTCTACTCCTTGTGTGATGGCTAAGCAGTGAAATTAATTTTGTTACTCCCTCCGATCCATATTAGTTGATGCTGCGTCAATTAATATGGATCGGAGGTAGTAGTGCATTTGCATGTAAGATTATCGTTAACTATTACTCCCTCTAAACAAATAGAACCTTTAGTGATCTAAAACGTCTTATATTTGTTTACAGAGGTAGTATCATATTCAGGCATGTTCATAATCAACCTTATTTTCGCTCATATCACACTTCTTTTTGCTTGCATAAAGTTAATCCTCTGAGGATGTGCTAGGTGTTGATACACTTATGCTCTTTGCAGCTCTACAAAACAAGGGATGAGAAGTATCTTCTCGACTTGCAAAGGGTCAGTGGACCACAGCTCCTGTTTCTGGACCTGTGTTCTGCCTTTCTAACCCAGCTGAGAGTCCTCTGATCCTGATGAAGATGGTGACTTCCCAACTGCAAAGCCCCACAGCTTCCTGCGACGTGCGAAGTTACAGTCAAGGTGTACATAACTATCATAATCCTCCAGTAGAATCTACTCCTGGGGTATGTAGACGCTAGAGAACCACGTGGTTTTATTTTGATGGTTCAGGACTTATTTACTATAAAACCAGAGGTGGCGGGCTAGAGGCATCCCTGTTCCTTCGTCCGCCAGCCACCAATGGTGCTATATGACGCTTGTAGCCCTATATTTAGTCCTTGGACTTTTTCTGGCTTGGCAATGTTCTTTACTAGTAGTAACATAATGCCATCCTGAGAATAACCTCTTGTTACAATGGAAGTTGTGCTGTTGACATGAACTCTTCACCCTGAGCTGCACTGAAGTGAGGCGTCATATTTATTTAGAGCATCTCCAATAGGCGCGCTAAACTAGCGCCGCGCCGCAAATTAGTCGGTTTTAGCGCGCGCGCAACACGGCGGGTCGCTCCAGCCGGCGCGCAAAAACGGCGCGTGCGCTATAATGAGTTGGGCGCGCTGTCGGAAACGCCATCCCGCGTGGTGTATTTCGGGCGCCTGCTACAGCGCGCGGCACACTTGACCGCTCGCGCCGCACTCAATCCTCTCCTCCTCCTACGCCCCGCGCGCGTCGGCGTCGGCGCCCTGTCACCCATGGACGCGCACACCAGCACCCTGCTGTACAGCCGCGAC